>NC_091556.1:38418157-38423157 GCF_042767895.1 Penaeus vannamei | reverse complement strand
GTACTGGAATGAGGATAGGCTAGGGGGGTAAGTGTGGGGATGGGGAGAGGGAGGGAGAGGGGTTGAGACGAGGAAAGTGGAGGAGAGGAAGTGAAGGGGATAGAGAGGGGATAGGCGTATGAGAGGGGAGAGAGAGGGGTAAAGGACAAAGAAGGGAAGAAGGACGGGGGTGGGGTGGGGTAGAGCGAGGGAAATGAGGGACAGATCTTAAAGAGGGGAGATAGGGTAAGAGGGAAGAAGTAGGGAGGAGTAGATAGGAGGGGAAGGGACGAGGGGTTTGAGAGGGAGGGAGTGGGAGGGTGATGTGAGGGGATGAATATAGGGGGAGGAGGAGTAGAGAAGAGGAGAGGTGAAAAGGGAAAAGAGAGGAGAGGGGTGAAGAGAGGGAGGATAGGATGAGAAAAGGAAAAGAGCAGAAAAGGGAAGAAGAGCAGTAGAAGAGAGAGAGAAGAGAAGAAAAGGGTAAAAAGAGGAAGAGGGGAAATAGGGTGAGAATAAGATGGGAAAAGAAAGGAAAAAAACAGAAAGAAGAGAAAGAGAGATTGTGAGTGAGAAGAGAAAGATGACTGTAAAGTAAGAGTGTCAGGGCAGTAAGAGTGAGAGTAAAGGGAGAGGAAGAGAGAAACAAACTCACAAGAGAAAGGAGGTAGAGCCCAAATGAGGAGAAAACAGACTTGTAAGATAGAGGAAGCGAGAGTAAAAAAAAGAAAGAGAGAGAGAGAGAGAGAGAGAGAGAGAGAGAGAGAGAGAGAGAGAGAGAGAGAGAGAGAGAGAGAGAGAGAGAGAGAGAGAGAGAGAGAGAAAGAGAGCAATCACAAGGGAGTGAGGGGAAGAGTGAAGACTAAGAGAGGATACGAAGGATGAGGGGAAACGGAAGACCGAATAGGGCCTAAGAACGTAGGGTGTAAAGGGAGAGTGTATATAAGGGAGTAATAAAGGGAACAAGATGGCTGATAAGGCCTTTCTATTCTCTCATCCTTGTTGCAATCACTTAGACCATCGCTGCTATTAAAGTGATAATTGGTATCAACGTTATTTTTATCGACGATTCTATCATAGTTTTTTCAGATTTTGTTATTTCTACTTTTGCTTTCATTATCTTTTTTATTCGTTTTTGTTGTTGTTGTTGTTGTTACTGATATTGTTGTTGTTGTTATTATCTTTCTATTCTAGTGGTTATTAATATAATATCTATTAATGATTATAAGAGAGAGATAGAGAGAGAGGGGGATGCAGAGAGAGAGAGAGAGAGAGAGAGACAGACAGACAGACAGACAGAGAAATCACAAGGGAGTGAGGGGAAGGGTGAAGACTAAGAGAGAATACGAAGGGTGAGGGGAACCGGAAGACCGAATAGGGCCTAAGAACGTAGGGTATAAAGGGAGAGTGTATTTAAGGGAGTAATAAAGGGAGCGAGATGGCTGATAAGGCCTCCCTATTCTCTCATCCTTGTTGCAATCACTAAGACCATCGCTGCTATTAAACTGATCATTGGTATCAATGTTATTTTTATCGACGATTTTATCATATTTTTTTTTAGATTTTATTATTTCTATTTTTGTTTTCATTATCTTTTTATTCGTTTTGTTTTGTTTTTTGTTGTTAGTGATATTGTTGTTATTATTATTATCTTTCTATTCTAGTGGTTATTAATATAATATATATTAATGATAATAATAGAGAGATAGAGAGAGAGGGGGGGGCAGAGAGAGAGAGAGACAGTGAGAGAGAACGAGAGAGAGATAGATAGATAGATAGATAGATAGATAGATAGATAGATAGATAGATAGATAGAGAGAGAGAGAGAGAGAGAGAGAGAGAGAGAGAGAGAGAGAGACAGACAGACAGACAGACAGACAGACAGAGAAATCACAAGGGAGTGAGGGGAAGGGTGAAGACTAAGAGAGAATACGAAGGGTGAGGGGAACCGGAAGACCGAATAGGGCCTAAGAACGTAGGGAGTAAAGGGAGAGTGTATATAAGGGAGTAATAAAGGGAGCGAGATGGCTGATAAGGCCTCCCTATTCTCTCATCCTTGTTGCAATCGCTAAGACCATCGCTGCTATTAAAGTGATCATTGGTATCAATGTTATTTTTATCGACGATTTTATCATATTTTTGCAGATTTTATTATTTCTATTTTTGTTTTCATTATCTTTTTATTCGTTTTGTTTTGTTTTTTGTTGTTAGTGATATTGTTGTTATTATTATCATCTTTCTATTCTAGTGGTTATTAATATAATATCTATTAATGATTATAATAGAGAGATAGAGAGAGAGGGGGGGCAGAGAGAGAAAGAGAGGGGGGCAGAGAGAGAGAGAGAGAGAGAGAGAGAGAGAGATAGATAGATAGATAGAGAGAGAGAGAGAGAGAGACAGAAAGATAGAGAGAGAGACAGACAGACAGACAGAGAAATCACAAGGGAGTGAGGAGAAGGGTGAAGACTAAGAGAGAATACGAAGGGTGAGGGGAACCGGAAGACCGAATAGGGCCTAAGAACGTAGGGTGTAAAGGGAGAGTGTATATAAGGGAGTAATAAAGGGAGCGAGATGGCTGATAAGGCCTCCCTATTCTCTCATCCTTGTTGCAATCGCTAAGACCATCGCTGCTATTAAAGTGATCATTGGTATCAATGTTATTTTTATCGACGATTCTATCATATTTTTTTCAGATTTTATTATTTCTACTTTTGTTTTCATTATCTTTTTATTCGTTTTGTTTTGTTTTTGGTTGTTAGTGGTATTGTTGTTATTATTATTATCTTTCTATTCTAGTGGTTATTAATATAATATATATTAATGATAATAAGAGAGAGAGGGGGGGGCAGAGAGAGAGAGAGAGAGAGAGAGAGAGAGAGAGAGAGAGAGAGAGAGAGAGAGAGAGAGAGAGAGAGAGAGAGAGAGAGAGAGAGAGAGAGAGAGAGAGAGAGGGAGGGAGAGAAAGAGAGAGAGACAGAAAGATAGAGAGAGAGACAGAGAGACAGACAGACAGACAGACAGAGAAATCACAAGGGAGTGAGGGGAAGAGTGAAGACTAAGAGAGAATACGAAGGATGAGGGGAAACGGAAGACCGAATAGGGCCTAAGAACGTAGGGAGTAAAGGGAGAGTGTTTATAAGGGAGTAATAAAGGGAGCGAGATGGCTGATAAGGCCTCCCTATTCTCTCATCCTTGTTGCAATCGCTAAGACCATCGCTGCTATTAAAGTGATCATTGGTATCAATGTTATTTTTATCGACGATTCTATCATATTTTTTTCAGATTTTATTATTTCTACTTTTGTTTTCATTATCTTTTTATTCGTTTTGTTTTGTTTTTGTGTTTTGGTTGTTAGTGGTATTTGTTGTTTATTATTATTATCTTTCTATTCTAGTGGTTATTAATAAAAAATATATATTAATGATAATAAGAGAGAGGGGGGCAGAGAGAGAGAGAGAGAGAGAGGGGGCAGAGAGAGAGAGAGAGAGAGAGAGAGAGAGAGAGAGAGAGAGAGAGAGAGAGAGAGAGAGAGAGAGAGAGAGAGAGAGAGAGAGAGAAAGAGAGAGAGACACAAAGATAGAGAGAGAGACAGAGAGACAGACAGACAGACAGACAGAGAAATCACAAGGGAGTGAGGGGAAGAGTGAAGACTAAGAGAGAATACGAAGGATGAGGGGAAACGGTGGACCGAATAGGGCCTAAGAACGTAGGGAGTAAAGGGAGAGTGTATATAAGGGAGTAATAAAGGGAGCGAGATGGCTGATAAGGCCTCCCTATTCTCTCATCCTTGTTGCAATCGCTAAGACCATCGCTGCTATTAAAGTGATCATTGGTATCAACGTTATTTTTATCGACGATTTTATCTTTTTTTTTTAGATTTTATTATTTCTGCTTTTGTTTTCATTATCGTTTTATTCGTTTTGTTTTGTTTTTTGTTGTTAGTGGTATTGTTGTTATTATTATTATCTTTCTATTCTAGTGGTTATTAATATAATATCTATTAATGATTATAAGAGAGAGATAGAGAGAGAGGGGGGGCAGAGAGAGAGAAAGAGAGGGGGGCAGAGAGAGAGAGAGAGAGAGAGAGAGAGAGAGAGAGAGAGAGAGAGAGAGAGAGAGAGAGAGAGAGAGAGAGAGAGGGAGAGAGAGAGAGAGAGAGAGAGAGAGAG
Source organism: Penaeus vannamei (assembly GCF_042767895.1). Lineage (NCBI taxonomy): Eukaryota > Metazoa > Arthropoda > Malacostraca > Decapoda > Penaeidae > Penaeus > Penaeus vannamei. The sequence goes on along the minus strand of NC_091556.1, from coordinate 38,419,009 downwards.
AGAGAGAGAGAGAGAGATGGAGGGAGAGATGGAGAAAAAGAGAGAGAGAGAGAGAGAGAGAGAGAGAGAGAGATGGAGTACAGAGAGAAAGGGAGAGAGAGAGAGAGAGAGAGAGAGAGAGAGAGAGACAGACAGACAGACAGACAGACAGACAGACAGACAGACAGACAGAGAAATCACAAGGGAGTGAGGGGAAGGGTGAAGACTAAGAGAGAATACGAAGGATGAGGGGAACCGGAAGACCGAATAGGGCCTAAGAACGTAGGGTGTAAAGGGAGAGTGTATATAAGGGAGTAATAAAGGGAGCGAGATGGCTGATAAGGCCTCCCTATTCTCTCATCCTTGTTGCAATCGCTAAGACCATCGCTGCTATTAAAGTGATCATTGGTATCAATGTTATTTTTATCGACGATTTTATCTTTTTTTTTTTAGATTTTATTATTTCTGCTTTTGTTTTCATTATCTTTTTTATTCGTTTTTTTTGTTGTTGTTGTTACTGATATTGTTGTTGTTGTTATCATCTTTCTATTCTAGTGGTTATTAATATGATATCTATTTATGATATTAAGAGAGAAATGGAGAAAGAGAGACGGGGGGCAGAGAGAGAGAGAGAGACAGTGAGAGAGAAAGAGAGAGATAGATAGATAGATAGAGAGAGAGAGAGAGAGAGAGAGAGAGAGAAGAAGAGAGAAGAGAGAGCAGAGAGAGATATGGCAGCTGTAGGAACAGAGAGAGAGAGACAGATTGCTGAGAGAGAGCAGAGAGAGAGAGACAGAGACAGATGGAAAGAGAGACAGAGACATAGAGAGATAAAGAGAGAGAGAGAGAGAGAGAGAGAGAGAGACAGAGAGA
>NC_091556.1:38398157-38408157 GCF_042767895.1 Penaeus vannamei | reverse complement strand
CTAAATGTATATACAGGTATATATATGTACTCATACGATGAGTACACACACAGACTGATACGTACACACACATACACACACACGCACACACACACACACACACACATACACTCACACATACACTTACACACACACACACACACACACACACACACACACACACACACACACACACACACACACACACACACACACACACACACGCGCGCGCGCGCACACACACACACACACACACACACACACACACACACACTACATCTCATTCCACCCCTTTCCCCTTTCTCCTCTCTTTCTCTCTCTCCTCTCCGTTTCTCCCCAACCGCATCCTCCCCCATTCATACCTGTACTTCTTCCACCTTCCCTTATTCCTTCTCCCCATTCGCCTAATTCTTCCTTCTCTCCCCCCCTCCCTCCACATTTTTCGTCACTCCCTCCCTTCCCTCCCCATTTCCTATCCCTTTGCACTTCCTCTCCCATTTTCCCATTCCCCTCCTTCTTTCTTTCCCAAACCCTCTCTTTTCTCCCTCCCTTCTCCCTATACCCCATTCTCCTACCTCTCCCTTCTCTCCCACCCCCCTTCCCTCATCCCTCCCTCCACCCCTCTTTTCTTCACCCTTCTCCCCATTCCTTCTACTCCTTCTTTCTCTCACCTTCTCTCCCCTTCTACCTTCTCCTATTCACCCTCTTTTCTTCCCTTCCCCCCATTCCATTACCTCTCCCTTTTTCTCCCCCTTCCCCCCCCTTCTCCCCTCCCATACCCCCCCTCGTCCACTCCCATACCCCACCACACTCGGCCCTCCCCATACCCCCCCCCCCCACTCGTGCCTCCCATACCCCCCCTCTCTCGTCCCTCCCACTACCCCCCCATCCTCTCGTCCCTCCCCATACCCCCCCTCTCGTCCCTCCCCATACCCTCCCTCCCTCCTCTTCGTCCCTCCCATACCCCCCTCTCGTCCGCCTCCCATACCCCCCTCGTCCCTCCCCATACCCCCCCCTCCCCCCTTCGTCCCTCCCATACCCCCCTCTCGACCCTCCCATACCCCCCCTCCGCCCCCTTCGTCCCTCCCCTACCCTCTCACTCCCTTCTCCCCTTCCCTCCCATACCCTCCCCTCGTCCCTCCCATACCCCCCCCTCCCCCCTTCGTCCCTCCCATACCCCCCCTCCCCCCTTCGTCTCTCCCTCTCGTCCCTCCCATACCCCTCCCCCTCTCGTCCCTCCCATACCCCCTTCGTCCCTCCTATCACGCCCCCCTCCCCCCTTCGTCCACTCCCATACCCCCGCCCCCTCTCGTCCCCTCCCATACCCCCCCCTCCCCCCTTCGTCCCTCCCTACCTCTCCACTCTACCCATGCAAATGTAAAGCTGTAGTTGGCACTGTCGTAAAACCCCTCTTCAGTGCCTCCGCAGATGCCTGGCACCCGAGTCATAAAGCACTCTGGCACCGACGGGAGGCAGCGGCAACACTCGCGCAGGACCCGTGGCACAGGGAGGTCGGAGGAGGGGTGGGTGGGGTGGGGTGGGGGGAAGGAGAGGGGGCCAGGGTGCCGATGGGTGGGGGGGGGGGTAGAAGAGGGAGTTCGGAGGGAGGGAGGTGGGTAGGGGGTGGGGGGGAAGGAAGGAGGGGGAGAGGGTGCCGATAGAGGGGGGGGGAGAAGGGAGGAGGTCGGAGGAGGGGGGGTAGGGGGGTGGGGGGGAGGGGGAGGAAGTGGGGGCCAGGGTGCCGATAGAGGGAAGGTGGGGAGAAGGGGAAGTTCGGAGGTGGGGGGGAAGGAGAGGGGGCCAGGGTGTGTCGATGGGGGGGGGGGAGAAGGGGAGTTCCGGGAGGTGGGGGGTGGAGGGGGAGGAGTGGGGGGCCAGGGTGTCTGATAGAGGGGGGGGGGGGTGAGGGAGAGTTCGGAGGTGGGGGGGTGGAGGGGGAGGAGTGTTAGAGGGGGCCAGGTTGCTGGTGTCGATGGGGGTGGGGGGGGAGAGGGAGGAGAAGTTCGGAGGGGGGTGGGGTGGGGAAGAGGGGAAGTTCGGAATGGGGGAGTAGGAAGAGGGGGGCCGGGGTACAGATAGAGGGGGGGTGGGAGGGGAAAGGTGGAGGTAGGTGGTGGATGAAGATAGGGGGGGGGAGGGGGGGAGGGGGCCAGGGGGCCGATAGAGGGGGGGTGGGAGGGAGAGGTGGAGGGTAGGTGGTGGGTAAAGATAGGGGGGAAGGGGGGAGAGGGGAGGAGTGGAGAAGATAGGGGGGGAGAGGGGGGAGGGGGGAGTGTTATCTGTAAGGGGTGTTGGATGGAGAGGGGTGAGAGGGAGAGGGAGAGGGGGGGGGGGCAAGAGGCTGGACGTATTGTGCTGAATCTATCTGTGTCTGTCTAGCTATCGCGCTATATATCTAATTCTTATCTCTCTCTGTCTTTGTCTCTCTCCCTGTTTCTCTTTGTCTGCCTCTGTGTCTCTTTGTCTCTGTCTGTCTCTGTTTCTGTCTTTTTGTCTGTTTGTTTGTCAGTCTGTCTTTCTCTATCTATCTGTCTATCTATCTCTCGCTCATTCTGTTCTTTCCCTCTTTCTCTATCTCTCTGTCTATCTATTTGTCTATCTCTCGCTCTCGCTCTCTCTCTCTTCTGTCTATTTGTCTGTCTAATCTGCCTGTTTCTCTCTCTCTCTCTCTCTCTCTCTATCTATCTATCTATCTATCTATCTCTATTTATCTATTTCTCTCTTTTATGTCCCCCTCTCTATCCTCTCCCTATCTTTCTACCATTTCCCTCCACTTCCCTTCCCCTTCTCCCTTAACCCCCCACCCCATCCAGTCCCCCCCCATCCCCCACCCATCTCTTTCTAAATCCCAATTGAAAGCACAGCTTGACACCCTCCTCCTCCCCACCCCACCCTCCTCCCGCCTCTCCCCCCCCACCCCCTCCTCTCCCCGCCCCTCCCCCCACCTCTCCCCCCCTCCTCTCGCCTCTCCCCCACCCCCCTCCTTCAACGCGGTGGTATCAAAGGGACTCGTGTTCATGACTGGGATTGTATCTTCGAAAATAAAGACATAAGGTTGTAGATAAGATGTCTCTTTATGTAAACGTTATGGAGTGGATACGAACGCACACAATTATGTGTTCATATAGATGTGTAAATACATGTGCATATATAAATATGTCTATGTATATGTGTGTATATATATACATACATAAATATATATATATATATATATATATATATATATATATATATGTATATGTATATATATATACATATATATATATATATATATATATATATATATATATATATAAACATTTATATACATATATATATATATATATGTATATATATATATATATATATATATATATATATATATACATGTAAATGTAAATATATATGCATATATATATATATATATATATATATATATATATACATATATATATATATATATATATATATATATATATATGTATATATATATATATATATATATATATATATATATATATATATATATATATATATATATATATATATATATGTGTGTGTGTGTGTGTGTGTGTGTGTGTGTGTGTGTGTATGTGTGTATTTATATATATATATATATATATATATATATATATATATATATATATATATATATATATATATATATATATATATATATATATATATATATATATATATATATATATATATATATATATATATATATATATATATATATATATATATATATATATATATATATATACATATATATATATATACATATATATATATAAAGATATATACATATACATATATATATATATATATATATATATATATATATATATATATATATATATATATATATATATATATGATGGAAAATACACAAGAAGAGAGAGAGATAAAAAAATAAAAAATATTAGGTAGAGGCAGGAGAAGAAGAAAACTGTAAAAAAAAGGAGAGAAGGGAGAGGAAAGACAAGAAACAACAGAGAGAAGCAAGAAAAAAAAGATAAAAAGAAAGAAAGATAAAAGACACCTCCGATGACTATGCGCTTGTTATAGACAATATATAATCAGACGTCAAAGAGGATTCCTAACTGGGGAGACAGGACTCACAGACTGGGCGTGGGCGTGAGAGACCGTGGGCGGGGGTGGGTGGGGAATATGGGCGTGAGAGACCGTGGGCGGGGGTGGGTGGGGAATATGGGCGTGGGAGACCAAGTACCAGGGCAGGGGGTGGGTGGGGGAATATGGGCGTGATGATGAAGGAGGGAGGAGGGAGAGGGGGGGATGTATGGGTGTGATGAAGGAAGGAGGGGGGAGGGGGAGGGGGGGATATGGGCGTGATGAAGGAGGAGGGAGGGAGGGGGAGGGGAGAGGGGGGAATATGGGTGTGATGAAGGAAGGAGGGGGAGGAGGGGGAGGGGGGGATATATGGGCGTGATGAAGGAGGAGGGGAGGAGAGGAGAGGGGGGGAGGGGGAATGTATGAGAGTGATGAAGGAAGGAGGGGGGAGGGGGGAGGGGGGGAACTATGGGCGATGAAGGAGGAGGGAGGGGGTGGGGGATATATGGGCGTGATGAAGGGGGAGGGGAGGGAGGGGAGGGAGAAGGGGGGCATATATGGGCGTGATGAAGGAGGGGGGAGGGGGAGGGGAGGGGGAGGGGTGCATATGGGCGTGATTAAGGAAGGGGGAGGAGGAGGGGAGGGGGAGGGGGAATATGGGCGTGATAAAGGAAAGGGGGGAAGGAGGAGGGAAAGGGGAGGGAGAGGGGGGGGGGGGAGGGGGGGGAGTGGATAATGAGGGGCAGATTATGGTGACGAATTGTGGATATGAGTTATGTTAATTGGAGAATGATGATGAAGATGGTGACCAACGGGATGAATTTAATGGTGTTTCTTGATGGTGAGGATGTGGTGATTAGGATGAATCTAAAGGGGATGGTAAGGATTAAAGTGATGACTTTGATGGTGTTAATGGTGATTGAGTTTATTTTAATGGTATTAATGGTGATTGGGATGATGATTTTAATGCTGTTAATGGTGATTGAGTTGATTTTAAAGGTATTAATGGTGATTGAGATGATGATTTTGATGATGTTAATGGTGATTGAATTTATTTTAATGGTGTTGTTAATGGTGATTCGGATGATGATTTTAATGGTGTTACTAATGGTGCCTGAGTTGATTTCAGTGATGTAATTAATGATGATTAAGATGAGAATTTCAATGGTGGTGTTCATGGTGAGGATGGTGATGAAGAGGAATTTAATGGTGATGGTAGTGATGGTTTTAATGGTGCAATTAATGGTGATTAAGATGGTGATTTTGATGGTGATATTAATGATTATGATAGTAATTATCATGAGGAATTTAATGACATTACTAAAAATGTTGATAATATTGTTGTAAATTCTTAGCTAGTGAAATTATACAAAAATAAATAAACAAATTATTTGTTGAATATATTAAAATTCAAAGGAATAAAATCAACTGAAACAGAAGTGATAATAAACAAAACAAAAAAAGAGTCACTGGCATCCCACAACAACAACAACAAAAATAAAAGAGAAACAAACAAACAAACAAACAAAAAATTATGCACTCCAAAATCATTGATAATACAAACAACAAATACAAAATAATAAACCACGGATGATACAGAGAGACAAACACAAACAAAACAACAATAACAAAACAAACTATATATAACACTATTAAAGCCTATATAAAATCAACATTATCTTTCGCCACAGAAAACAGACAAAGGAAGACGCTGGCAAGAGACAGATAGACAATCAGACGGAGCCAAAGGGGGATAATAATGGGGAAAAAAGGACGATGGAGAATGGAGTGTGGGGGGGGGGGAGAGAGGGAGAAATAGAGAGAGAGAGAAAGAGAGAGGGAGGGAGGGGGAGAAGGAGAGAGAGAGAGAAAGTGAGAGAGGAGAAACAAGCAGACAGACAAAAAGATAAATAAATAAATAAATGAATGAATGAATAAAAAAAAAAACATGTATATATATATATATATATATATATATATATATATATATATATATATATATATATATATATATATATATATATATATATATATATATATATATATATATGTATGTGTGTGTGTGTGTGTGTGTGTGTGTGTGTGTGTGTGTGTGTGTGTGTGTGTGTGTGTGTGTGTGTGTGTGTGTGTGTGTGTATGTGTATGTATGTATACACACACACACACACACAAATATATATATACACAGAAGGCTCTAAATCCCCACTGCCCGCTCCCCCCACACTTTTATCCCCCCTTTCGATTTCCCCTCTTACCCTCCCCCACCCCGGCCATTTCTTCTCTGCCCCCCCCCATCCCCCCCCCCCCTAAAGTCTGGCACAGATATCTCTCCCTTTACAGCTAAATTATCCGGGGGATAACCTATCGTAAACAGTTGCCACGGCTCTAAAGATGGCGATCGCGGGGTGGGGGTGGGTGGGGGGGAGGGGGGGCACAAATAAAAGCCTCCTCCCCCCCACCCTCCACCCCCCTCCCCTCAACCCATTTTCTAGAACCCGCCCCTCGCTCCCCCTCCTCTCTCTTCCCCTCTTCCCCCCTTCCCTCCTCCTTCTTCCTCTTCTCCTCCTTCTCTTACTTCTTTATCTCTGTCCCTTTCTCTCCGTACCCTCTCCTCCCCTCTCTCCTCCTCCCCTCCCCCCCCTTCTTCCCTCTTTCTACCCCCCTCGAAGTTTTGAGAAAAGGGGAAACGGAGGGGGGGGAGGGAGGATGGGAGGGAGGGAAGGAGGGGAGGAGGGGCGGTTGGTCTTCAAAGAAAGGGGAGTTTAGGGAGGGGAGGGGAGATAGGAGGGGGGAGAGGGGGGAGAGGGGAGAGAGAGTGGGTGTTACGATTATGTGTGTGTGTGTGTGTGTGTGTGTGTGTGTGTGTGTGTGTGTGTGTGTGTGTGTGTGTGTGTGTGTATGTGTGTGTGTGTGTGCGTGCGTGTAAGTGTGTGCGTACGTGTATTAATGTGCCTTTATGTGTGTATATATGTATTTGAGTGTACACATGACATGTGTCACTGTGTGCGTACGTGTATTTGTGTATGTGTACGTATGTGCATGCATGCGTATGTATTCTAATGAACATGTGTGCGTGTATACGCTAGTGCACGTGTGGACCATCCTGCGTATGCGTATATATGTACACGTATTCATGTGTACGTAAATGCCCATGTGCGTGTAAGTGTGTGTAACAGAAGCCCCTTTTAGTCAATAGAGACCACTAGACCAAGGGTGTTGTGTAAGTGACACTTTCCTCCTTTTCATGGGGTTGCGGGCTAGAAAGGGGGTGGGGGGTGGGGGGGAGAGGAGGAGGGGTGGTCAGAGAAGGGGGAGAAAATCCTGTAATTATGAGCTTAAATCTGCTGCTAAGTAGAGTGATCTAAAAAGAGAGAGAGAGAGAGGAAAAACATGATAGAGAAAATTGGGGAATACATCTATCTATTTATCTACTTATCTATCTATCTGGATTTCTGTCTAACGGTCAATTTATCTGTCTAACTGCTAGTCTATCGTCCTATTCCTCTGTCTGATTGTTAGACTATCTATTCATATCTATCAATATCAGTCTATCTATCTTTCTATCTAACTGTTAGTCTCTCTCTAAATCTCCTTAACTGTCTATCTATATACCTCTATACATGTTAGCCTATCTATTTCTCTATCGGTGTATCTGTTAGTCTATCTATCTATCTATCTAATTGTTAGTCTACCTATCTGTCAATCTATCTGTCAGTCTATGCATCTTTCAGTCTAAGTGTCAGTCAATTTATATTTAATTTATAGTCAATTCACCTTGTCATTTTTTCTGCTTGTCAACCCTTCTATCTTCCTCTCTATTTAACGGCCACTTTATCTATTTCTCTGCCAATCTGTCTCCCTCTATCTTTGTGTCCATCTTCTTTATTTATTTTTTCTTCTTATCCTTTTATCTTTACAAATCTATTCATCTAAATATCTGTCTAAATATTTTTGTCTAGGAATTATCTATCAATCCATTTGTCTAATTTATCACTCGTCTGTCTATCGAGTTGGCTATCTATATGTCCATCTATATATCTATCTATCCATCCATCTGTGTATATATGTCTATGCATGTATGTGTGTGTATATCTCTTTATCTACCTACCTATCCATCTGCCCATCTATCCATATATCCATCTATATATGAATAGCTCTCTATCTGTCTGTCTATTTATCTATCTCTATGTCTGTTTGTCTGTATATCTACCTATCTATCTATCTATCCACCTATCTGCCTGTCTATCTATCTCTCTATCTATCTATTTATCCATTGATCCATCAGTCTATCTATCCATCCATCATATATTCAATAATCTATCCCTCTGTCTCTATGTATGTATGTATGTATGTATGTATGTATGTATGTATGTATGTATGTATATATGTATGTCAATCCATCTATCTACCTTTGTCCATCTGTCTGTCTATCTATCTATCTAACTTACTATCTATCTATCTATCTATCTAACTATCTATCTATCTATCTATCTATCTATCTATCTATCTATCTATCTATCTATCTATCTATCTATCTATCTATCTATCTATCTATCTATCTATCTATTTATTTATTTATTTATTTATTTATTTATCTATCTATCTATCTATCTATCTATCTATCTATCTAATCTATCTATCTATCTATCTATCTATCTATCTATCTACCTATCTATCTATCTATCTATTTATTTATCTAACTATCTATCTATCTATCTATTTATCAGCATATATGTAAGTATCATAATGGTCTGCTCATCAGGCCCCAAGGAAAGATAATGAATATTAATGACACACGTGACAAGTAAAGAATAATCAGACGTCATTGGCAAAAAAAAAAAAAAAAAAAAAAAAAAAAAAGTGGCAACATAGGTACCGGCATGACGTAGGCTCTGGAGAAAAAAAAATCTAATAGGCCTATGCTCAGGGTTTTAGGCTCAACTTGTCTCTTCTGCGGTATTCATTATACCTTCTGCCAATGGCCGGTCATGGTTGTAAAATAAGTGGATGAATATGTAGATAAACACAAAATGAGTAAATTGGTGAGTGAAAACTGGAGGATGAAATTGGATAATTGATAAAGAGAAGAAGAGATAGATACATAAAGAGAGATTTTTTGAGAAGTGAAATAGAAATTGACAGATGACAGTGCTGATAGAAAATCTGATGATTAAGAAAGAGAATACACAGATAAATCGAAATAAGAATATATAAATGAAGAAAATAGATAAGTTAAATATTAATCGAACACTAGATAGGTAGCCTAATAAAATATGATAAAATTATCAATAAAAGGAAAGATACTGATCTTAAAAGCTATCTTAGCTATTAGATATGAAGTTGTGATAATGATAATGTCTATAATTCTCCTGGAAATTGGAATAGTAATTACAATAGGAAGTGAAGAAGAATTTAAGTGGCAATGGTGATGATAATGATAATGACGATGTTCATAATAATTAATAATAACTAACAACGTAATAATGATAATGCAACTAATACTCATAATATCAAACAACGTTATAGTGACAAAGAAGAAAAAAAATAACCCAAATAATAATAATAAAAATGATCATAATAACATACCTTCAATGACTACGACACACCAAGACACGAAGTCATTACTGACAAATTTCCATTCTGAATGATGGGTTTTTCGTCCTTACAGATTCAACGAGAGATTTCGCTCCGACTGGAAACTTCAGCTGTTTATTTAACCGTAAGTATATCGAAGTTTCAGATGGTTATCGGATTAATGGTGATTAATAGTGATAAACGATAATGATGATTATTAATCCTCGATATCATCATCATTATCATTATCATGATCTGGTTCCTTTCTTTTATCATTATTATTGTTATGATCATTATCATTGTTATTATTATCATTATCATTACTCTTGTTATCATTATCATTATCATTGTTATTGTTATTATTATCATAATTATTATCATTAGCATTAGCATT
>NC_091556.1:38393157-38395657 GCF_042767895.1 Penaeus vannamei | reverse complement strand
GCCTTTAAGGTTCTTGGGCGCCGCAAGGTTTGAGAAAAAGCTATAAAATTTGGACTGAGATTTCCATATCAATACTTTCTTTTTTATTAGCATTACTTGTTATTTATGTGTTTTTCTGCAATGTGGAGATAGAGAGAGAGAGTGAGAGAGAGAAAGAAGAGAGTAAGAGAGAGAAAGGAGAGAGAGAGAGTGAGAGTGAGTGAGTGAGAGAGAGAGAGAGAATGAGAGAGAGAGAGAGATGGAGATATATATATAGAGAGAGAGAGAAAGGAGAGAGAGAGAAAGAAAGAGAGGGAGAGAGGAGGAGAGAGAAAGAAAGGAGGAGGAAAATATCAGCTTGTTTTCTATTCATTTTCCCTTATTTTCCTTTTCCTATCACCATTTTACCCTTTTGTTGATCTTCTCTCTCTCTCTCTCTCTCTCTCTCTCTCTCTCTCTCTCTCTCTCATTCTCTCTCTCTCTCTCTCTCTCTCTCTCTCTCTCTCTCTCTCTCTCTCTCTCTCTCTCTCTCTCTCTCTCTCTCTCTCTCTCTCTCTCTCTCTCTCTCTCTCTTTCTCTCTCTTATCTGATTCCTCTTTATTTCGATTTTTCCCCTTTGATTTCCATCTTTTTGCATGTGTGTCTGTGTGTTTCATTTTGTCTTGTAACTATTCATCGCTTTTTTGCTTCTCTCTTAATTCCTCTTCCTTCCGCTGCTCTCCTAATTCCTCCTTTTTTCTGTTTCTCTCTTAATTCCTCTTTTTTCTGTTTCTCTCTTAATTCCTCCTTTTTCTGTTTGTCTCTTAATTCCTCCTTTTTCTGTTTCTCTCTTAATTCCTCCTTTTTCTGTTTCTCTCTTAATTCCTCCTTTTTTCTGCTTCTCTCCGGATTCTATTTTCCTTTCAATTTTGCACTTCTTCTACAAGATAAAATATATAGGAAAGGGAGAATGAGAAAGAAGATGAATGTAAAAAGGAAAAGAATAAAAAAAATAAAAAAAAGATGAAAGAATGAGAAGGAAAGGAAAAAGGAGGGAAAAAAAGAAAAAAAGAAGAAGAAGAGGAAGACGGGAAGAAATAAACGAAAAGAAGGGAAAAGGGAAAAATGGATAATAGGCTCATTATTCATTAAGCATCTACACGTGGCCTAATTAGGCCTAATGATCCAGCTAGAATTATCTTAATAGCATTAAAAACCTTATGGTGATGATAACAATAATCATTTATCCCTTCTTACATCGTCTAGAGAAAATAGATAGATAAATAGATAGATAACCAAGTGAATAACTAAAGAAATGCGTAATTTAATTTAGCTTAATATCATTAAAAACCTTATGATAATAATAATGATAATCATTTATCCCTTTTCACATCGCCTAATGAAAATAAATAGATAAATAGATAGATAACCAAGTGAATAATTAAAGAAATGCGTAACCAGAATTATTAAAAACCTTATGATGATAATAATAATAACCATTTATCCCTTCTCACATCGCCTAATGAAAATAAATAGATAGATAACCAAGAAAATAACTAAAGAAATGCGTAATTTAATTTAGCTTAATAGCTTTAAAAACCTTATGATGATGATAACAACGATCATTTATCCCTTACATCGTCTAGAGAAAATAAATAGATAAATAGATAGATAACCAAGAAAATAACTAAAGACATGCGTAACTAAAATTACCTTAATAGCAATAAAAAATACTTTATGATGATAATAATTATCATTTATCCCTTCTCACGTCGTCTAAAGAAAATAGATAGATAAATTGATAGATAACCAAGAAAATAACTAAATCAATGCGTAATTTAATTTAGGTTAATATCATTAAAAATATTATGATAATAATAATAATCATTTATCTCTTCTCACATCGTCTAATGAAAATAGATAGATAAAGAGATAGATAACCAAGAAAATAACTAAAGAGATGCGTAATTTAATTTAGCTTAATATCATTAAAAACCTTATGATGATGATAATGATAATCATTTATCCCTTCTTACGTCGTCTAAAGAAAATAAATAGATAAATTGATAGATAACCAAGAAAATAACTAGAGATGCGTAATTTAATTTAGCTTAATATCATTAAAAACCTTATGATGATGATAATGATAATCATTTATCCCTTCTTACGTCGTCTAAAGAAAATAAATAGATAAATTGATAGATAACCAAGAAAATAACTAGAGATGCGTAATTTAATTTAGCTTAATAGCATTAAAAACCTTATGATGATGATAATAATAATAATTTATCATTTATCCCTTACATCGTCTAAAGAAAATAAATAGATAAATTGATAGATAACCAAGAAAATAACTAAAGAGATGCGTAATTTAATCTAGCTTAATATTATTAAAAACCTTATGATGATGATAATAATAATAATTTATCTCTTCTTACATCGTCTAAAGAAAATAAATAGATAAAGAGATAGATAACCAAGAAAATAACTAAAGACATGCGTAACTAAAATTACCTTAATAGCATTAAAAAAAACTTTATGA
>NC_091556.1:38381720-38390157 GCF_042767895.1 Penaeus vannamei | reverse complement strand
GTGTGTGTGTGGTGTGTGTGTGTGTGGTGTGGTGTGTGTGGTGTGGTGTGTGTGTGGTGTGTGTGTGTGTGTGTGGGGTGGTGTGTGTGTGTGTGTGTGTGTGTGTGTGTGTGCGCCCCCCGTGCGTGCTTGCGGGTGCTTGGAGAGATGCCCCCTGAAAAAATTGGGGGTTACCTAAACATGCGTGTTCATCTGCCCAAACACCGCATGCCTGACGCCGCCAGCTGCCAAAAACGAAAACAAGACGAACCACCGAATTCCTTACGCAAATCGGGAGGCCGGGAAGCGCCGACGTCGTCCGAGCGGGCCGCTGAACTCGAAAACCGGTGTCATGTACCACCCCAGCCCCCCTTAAAATAAATGAATAAATAAATAAATAAATAAATGATAAATAAAAAATAATATAATAAATATATAAACGAAATGAAAGTAAAGACAGATGGATTGAGAGAGGAGGAGAGAGAAAGAGAGAGAGAGAGAGAGAGAGAGAGAGAGAGAGAGAAAGAGAGAGAGAGAGAGAGAGAGAGAGAGAGAGAGAGAGAGGGGAGAGAGGCAGAGAGAGGGAGAGGGAGAAAAAAAAAGGGGGGAAAAGAGAAGGGAGAAGGGAAGAGAGGAAGAGAAAAGAAAGAGAAAAGGGAGGAGAAAAGGAGAGAGAGAGAAGAGGAGAAGAGAAAAATAAAGAAAAAGAGAAGAGAAGAAAAAAGAAGAAAAGAGAAAAGAAAAAGGGGGGAAGGGAAGAAGAGGAGGGGGGGGGAGGGGGGGGGGGAAAAAGAAAAAAGCCTCTCGATGCCCCGCCTCTTCCCCCTGTCCGTGAGATGGGGGGGGGGGGGGGGTACAGGACGGTCCCAGGTGAGTGGCGTGGCAAGGGGCACAGATGGGGAGGGGGGGAAAGGGAGTGGCATGGCAAAGGGCCTTGGGGGGTGCCCATGGTCTCTGGGGATGGTGGGGGGAGGGGGGGGGCCCAGGTGAGTGGCTGGGGGACTGGGGAGGGGGGGGTCCCAGGTGAGTGGCGTGGCATTGGGGCATTGATGGGGGGGGGGGCCCCGGTGGTGGCGCACAGAGGCACGAGGGGGGGGGGGGCCCCAATGGGGGGCGTGCATAGTGGCACAGAGGGGGGGGGAAGGGGGGGGAGTGAAGGGTTAAAGGGGATGTGTAATACAGTGTCATGTTGTGTCATGTGGCATCGCCGTAGTTTGCGTAGTATGTTTTCGTGTCAAATCATCATTATTTCGCGTTATTTTGAACTGTGTCGTTTGGCACTGTGTCATGTGTCACATTCCTTGGTTTTGTGTCGTTTACAATCGTTTCATTCCACACCTCGCATCTCGTTTCGTATTTTTTCTTGTCGCATCGAACATTTTGTGTCTTATCTCATCAGCCATTTCGAGTCGTTTTTATATTTATCTTATATCTCGTTTCGTGCCGTTTCTATCTTTATCTTATCTCTCATTTCGTGTCGGTCCTATCTTTATCTTATCTACCATTTCGTGTCGTTTCTATTTTTACCTTTTCGTGTCGTTTTCTTTTCTTATCGCATCGAACAGTTTGTGTCGTTCCGTATTTTATCTCACGTTTTCATAATTTATATCGATCATCTCGTGCCGTTTTGACCTCATCTTATTTCTCATTTTGTGTCATTTTCTTATCTTATCCCATCGATCTTTTCCTGTCGTTTTCATACCTTATCTATCTGTTTCTTCTTTTTTTTTTCCTTTCTTTCTTCTTTCTCTCTTTTCTCTTTTTCCTCTTTCTTTCTATCAATCATTTCTATCTATCATTTCTATTTCTATCTATCTATCCATCATTATTTCTCATCTCGTTTCACATCGATCGTTACGTGTCGTTCCCACCTCCCGGTCCAGCAAACCACCTCCTCCCCCCCACCCACCCTCACCCCCCCACCCCCACCCTCGCCCATTAGCTCAGAGTGCCGGGTAACGGAGGCTGCCTATTCTAATCACAATAATAATTATGCTGTGTTAACTCCCAACGTCAAGCAAAGGCTGTTTTCAAGGGGGAAAAGGGGGGAAAGGGGAGGGGGAGAGGGAGAAGGGGGGGAAGGGGGGAAGGGAGGGGGGGAAGGGAAGGGAGGGAGGAAGGGGGGAAGGGGGGGGGGAGGGAGAGGGAGGGAGAGGGAGGGAGAGAGAAGGGGGGGGGGGGAAGGAGAAAGGGGGGAGGAGAGAGGAGAGGGGGGGAGGGGAGGGGGGGGGAGGGAGGAGAGGGAGGGGAGAGGGAGAGGGAGGGGGGGAAAGAGGGAGGGGAGGGAGGGAGGGGGGGGAGGGAAAGGGGGGAGGGGGGGGAGGGAGGGGAGGGAGGGGGGGAGGGAGGGAGGGAGGGAGGGAGGGGGGAGGAGAGAGAGGAGAGAGAGAAAAAGAGAGAGAGAGAGAGGAGAAGAAAAGAGAAGAGAAGAGCGAGCGAGAGAGAGAGAGAGAGAGAGAGAGAGAGAGAGAGAGAGAGAGAGAGAGAGAGAGAAACAAAGAGAAGAAGAAAAACAGAAGAAAGAAGAAAGAAAACAAGAAAAAAGAGAGAAAAAAGAAAAAAGAAAGAAAAAGAAAAAAGAGAAAGACAGAAAAGAAAGAGACAGAGGCAGACAGGCAGAAAGAAAGGGATGAAAATAGGAAAAGACAGAAGATTAAAAAGGGAGAAAGAGAAAGGAAACAGAAAATGTAAGATTGATAAAAGAAAAAGAGGGGGGGGGCAACCCCAAAAAAGAAAACGGAGCATAAGCATCCGAGGAAACAGCTGGACCACAGCACGAGATGACGTCACAGCAGTTTCTCCTCCTTGGATATTTGAGGGTCCATCGAGGGCAGTCCCCCCCCCCCCCCCCCATTGGGTGCGAGGGGACGTATCGATGGTAGAATCTCTCTCATTCGTTCTCGCTCTCTTGCTCTCGCTCTCTCTTTCCAACGTTCTTTCTTTCTCCATTTCTCTTTCTCTCGCTCTTTCTAATCATCTTCCTTTCTCTCTCTCTCTCTATCTCTCGCTCTTTCTAACCTTCCTTTCTCTCTCTCTCCCTATATGTGTGTGCGTGTGTGCGCGTGTGCGTGTGCGTGTGCGTGTGCGTGTGCGTGTGCGTGCGTGTGCGTATGTGAGTGAGTGTGAAAGCACGCTCTTAGATTAAGTACACCAACGTAAACAAACAAACACAAACATACCTGAGAAAACTAACATTTGGCAACCCTCCTCTTCTGGATGAGCAACAGCTGGCTGGTTGCTCTCGACTCGGGTATGAAGTGCTCTTAATTGTCAAAGCTCAGGAGAGAGAGAGAGGAGAGGAGAGGAGAGAGGAAGAGGGAAAGAAGGAGAGGGAGAAGGAGAGGGAGAGAGGAGAAAGGAGAGGGGAAAAGAGGAGAAAGGAGAGAGGAATAGGGAAAGAAGGGAGGGGAAAAAAGGGGGGAGGGAGAGGGAAAAGGAGAAAAGGGGAGAGGGAAAAATGAAAGGAGAGGGGAGAGGAGCAGGAAGAGATAGAGTGGTGGAAGGAGAAAAGAAAGGAGGAGAGAGTGCGAGATGAAAGAGCAAAGAAGAGAGGAGAGGGATGAGAATGGGAGGTGAGAGGAGTTAGAGAAGCGAGGAGAGAGAGAAGCAAGGAGAGAGGAGACAGAAGCGAATAGAGAGAGGAGACAGAGCGAGAAGAGAGAAGAGAAGAAAAAAGAAGAGAAGAGAGAGAGGATGTTGCTGTAGAAGCAGAATAAGCGACATTACACACAACATCCTTATCATAAACAAAACAGAAAAATCCAGCACAAACTCACAACGCATTCAGAAGTTAAGAAGAACAAGCACACATTTGTAAACATCAACACCAATAAACATAATTACGTTAAATCTCAAAGCGTGGATTCACAAGCAGAATCTCTTCACAGTGACCAGCATGGATTTACACAGAATTGCACGCAGATTTACGTCGGTTCAGCATAAAATACACTGAAGCTTTTCGTGAATTTGTAATATCACTATCAAAACAACAACGACAGCACTGCAGCAACAACACATCCTCATATTATAACTAAGACTACTTCTACAGCTACTATTAATACTAGTTCTACTATTACTATCAATACTACTTATACTATCACTATCAATACTATTTTTCCCTCTATCATTACTACTACCACGATTACAACAACTTATTGATGCTACTACTGCTACTACTACTATTATTACTACTACTACTACTGCCACTATCACCATATACTAGTATTACTATCATTAATACTACTAATTACCTTCACTTAATAAAAACAACACAGTTCTCGCAAAACCTTGTAATCAAGGTTTAGTAAAAATAAATAAATAAATAAATAAACAAATACGTAAACAGACTTTCAAAAAAATCTAAATTCATTCGAGCCAATGCTATTCCAGACCTGTAATCAAAACAATAATTACGGACAAAACAACGTCCTTAACTCATGCCAAAACAAAGGACGATTATCTAAGTGTCCGGAAAATGGGTGTTTACCATTCCACGGAGTAAACATGTAAATCAGTCTACACAATTATTCCTATGAATAGAAATGAGACTTAACTTTGCGTGCAGCTTTCATATGAGTGTGTGTGAGGGTCTAAATGAACGAAGAATCCACTCCTAAATCTTGTATATAAGCGGACTGGTTTATTAGTGCGAATTTCCTTTTAATTCTGTAAGTATGCATTGGTAAATGTAATATATTCTAGTTCGTATTTCATAGCCTATGAAGAAATGAAATTACGAACTTATATTTACATATTTGTATTTTTTAACTTTTAATATTTTACTGAATATGTTTGTTGGTAGGAACAAACAATTAATAAAAATGTGTAAATATAAACGCAGCATATGTGTGTGTGTGTGTGTGAGTGTGAGTGTGTGTGTGTGTGTGTGTGTGTGTGTGTGTGTGTGTGTGTGTGTGTGTGTGTGTGTGTGTGTGTGTGTGTGTGTGTGCGCGTGCGCGTGCGCGTGTGCGTGTGCGTGTGTGTGTGTGTGCGCGTGTGGGTGCGTGTGAGCATGCGTGTGAGCGTGTGTGTGCGTGCGTGTGCGTGTGTGCATGTGTTTATCAATTTATCATTTGCGAAAGACATGCAAATGCACACCATTAACCTCCATGAATACACACACATAAAAAGTCTACGGGCAGGAAACCCACATTTCGTTTACGTTTGCCTCACGGAATACCCAATACGATAATCCTTTATTCCTCACATTCTCCTACAACTGAAAATATAAACATGCACTCACAACACGAACACAACCCTACACCCTCCATACAGTACAACCAACAACAAGCTCCTAACGCATACTAACAACAAGCCTATAAATACCATCATCGTAAAGGGACACGCCAATAAATCACAGGAAATTGATCACGAAGGTTCAATACCGTCCTGACGAAGATATAATAATAATATCGAGAGGGGAGGTAGAGGTAGAGAGAGAGAGAGAGAGAGAGAGAGAGAGAGAGAGAGAGAGAGAGAGAGAGAGAGAGGAGGGAGGGGGGGAGGGGGAGAAGGAGGGAGGGGGGGAGAGAGGGGGATAAGGAGGGAGGGAGGAAGGGGGATAAGGAGGGAGGGAGGAAGGGGGAGAAGGAGGGAGGGAGGGAGGGGGGGAGGGAGAGGGAGGGAGGGAGGGAGGAGAGGGAGGGAGGAGGGAGGGAGAGAGAGGGAGGGAGGGAGGAGGGAGGGAGAGAGGAGAGAGGGAGAGAGGAGAGAGGGAGAGAGGGAGGAGAGAGACAGAGAGAGAAGACAGAGAGAGAGAGAGAGAGAGAGAGAGAGAGAGAGAGAGAGAAAGAAAGAAAGAAAGAAAGAAAGAAAGAAAGAAAGAAAGAAAGAAAGAAAGAAAGAAAGAAAGAAAGAAAGAAAGAAAGAGAAAGAGAGAGAGCATAGAAGAGGAAAGCAGAGGAGAAAGAGAGGAGAGATAAGTAGAGAGGAAGAGAGAGAAAATAGAAAAATATAGAGACTGATAAAAATAACCAGTAATCTAGTTTAATTCCCTTTCTTACAAGGTATATTATTTGCTGTGTCATGCCGTCTCTTTACTTGCTTCGAAAAAGAGAGAGAAAGAGATAAAGATTCAGAGACAGACACATCAAAAGAAACAAGTATCACTCAAAGTATGAGCGTGAATTAATTGATTCCACGGTGAAGTGATCGCACAACCCCCCCCCCCCCCCGTGCTGCTCCCCCTCCCTTAACCCCCACTCCCAACCCCCCAACCCCGATACCCACACAGCGCGAAATTAACGTCACATAATCAAGAGGTGTCGTAAATCGCCCCCAACGGCATCATCAGCCGTTATCAATATTCACCGAAGGACAAAGCGCCATTTGCATTCGCCAGATTCAGATCTATATGTGAAAAGTCTACGGACATTCACGCCGCGTTTCACTATCGATGTGATGACTGATGCAAAAAAAAAATAATAATAATAAATAAACAAAGAAAGTATTATGGGTAAACATGGATAACAAACAAACAAAGAGAATTATCGAGTGAGATACAAATACGCAAATAAATTAATGGATAAATCACGCATACCGTACACATGAATTATGTCATTTCCCAGGCACAGGAAATAACTGAGATAGAAGAATAGAGCTCGTCTGCATAATATTCCAAATAGGCCAGTAAAAGTTAGGTAATGATCTGGAAATTTTGAGATAAGCTATGCTCTTTTCTTTTGTTTTCCTCCCTCCCCGCTGTTTCTTTCTCTTTCTTTCTTTCTCTTTCTCTCTCTCTCTCTTTCTCTCTCTCTCTCTCTCTCTCTCTCTCTCTCTCTCTCTCTCTCTCTATATATATATATATATATATATATATATATATATATATATATATATATATATATATATTTCCCCCTCTCTCTCTCTCTCTCTCTCTCTCTCTCTTCTCCTACAGACTCCCTTCCCTCCCTCCCTCCTTCCCTCTTCCAACTGACGACAAAATGTGTTTGTGTGTGTGTGCGTGTTTGAGTGTGTGCGTGCGTGTTTGAGTGTGTGTGCGTGTTTGAGTGTGTGTGTGCGTGTTTGAGTGTGTGTGTGTGTGTGTGTGTGTGTGTGTGTGTGTGTGTGTGTGTGTGTGTGTGTGTGTATGTGTGTGTGTGTGTGTGTGTGTGTGTGTGTGTGTGGTGTGTGTGTAGGTGTGTGTGTGTAGGTGTGTGTGTGTAGGTGTGTGCGTGTAGGTGTGTGCATGTATGCCTGTATTTATGTATGTATGTATGTACGTACGACGTATGTACGTGTGTGCGCGCGCGTACGTGTCTACAAGCTGGTCAACGCGTCATTCTGAATTTTGAAATCGACGTTCAATTTAATATATGAATGAAAAACCCGGATCATGCCAAATAGGTTACAACGAGATTTGATTGTGCCCATGAATATTTTACCAGCTGAGCCTGCCATGTGCCTGTGTCATTCGGGTTGGGCTGATGTTCTCGAATGTTTGTGTGCATGTTATTGTGGATGCGAGTTTGAGCGTGCGTGTGTGTGTGTGTGTGTGTGTGTGTGTGTGTGTGTGTGTGTGTGTGTGTGTGTGTGTATATGTGTGTGTTTCTGTGTATATGTGTGTGTTTCTGTGTATATGTGTGTGTTTCTGTGTATATGTGTGTGTTTCTGTGTATATGTGTGTGTTTCTGTGTATATGTGTGTGTTTCTGTGTATATGTGTGTGTTTCTGTGTATATGTGTGTGTGTGTGTGTGTGTATTTGTGTGTCTGTGTGAGTTTCTGTGTATATGTGTGTGTTCCTAGGCATTTGTGTGTGTTTCTGTGTATATGTGTTTTTCTGTGTATATGTGTTGTTTCTGTGTATATGTGTGCATGCTCTCTCTCTCTCTCTCTCTCTCTCTCTCTCTCTCTCTCTCTCTCTATCTATCTATCTATCTATCTATTCATCTATCATCTATCATATCTATCTATCATATCTTTGTTCACCTATCTATCTATCTGTCTATCTCTCTATCTATTCATTTCTTTTTTTTTTTTTCTTTCTTCATCCCTCCACCTCCCTCTCTCTCTCTCTCTCTTTCTCTCTCTCTCTCTGTCTCTCCTCTATCTAATCTCTCTCTTTCTTTCCTTCTTCTTTCTTTCTTTCCTTCTTCTTCTCCCTCCCTCCCTCCCTACCTTCCCATCTATCTAACTGCCTATCTACCGAATTATTTGATACGCCCATCTATTTATCTTTCAATCTATCTACTTCATTATGCATTCATTCACACCCAGTCATATCTATCACCTTGCATGCACTTGAGGGGTAAATCATCACTGGGTGAATGCAACGAAATGCAACAAGTCTGAATAACATCTTTTGTATTTCAAATAATCATTATCGTCGTCAATTTCTCAATCTGACATCAATCATTGCCGTCCTGTCATTTATCAGATGATTTATCATATCTTCGCCTCGTTAAATGATATAAATATATATATATATATATATATGTATATATATATATATATATATAT
>NC_091556.1:38369220-38371720 GCF_042767895.1 Penaeus vannamei | reverse complement strand
GGGGGAGAGAGGGAGAGGAGGGGGAGACGATGGGAGAGAGCGGAAGGGGGAGATGGGGAGAGCGGGAGGGGGAGAGGAAAGGTGGAGATGGGAGAGGAGGGGGGGAGATGGGAGAGGGAGAGGAAAGGGAGAGGGGAGAAGGAAAGGTGGAGAGGGGAGAGAGAGAGGGGGAGAAGGAGAGAGGAGAGGGGGAGAGGGAGAGGAGGGGGAGATGGAGAGGGGAGATGGGAGAGCAGGAGGTGGAGATGGGGAGAGGAGGGGAGAGAGAGGGAGAAGAGTGGCGGAGATGGAGGAGGAGAGGGTGGAGAGGGGGAGAGTAAAGGGAAAGGGGAGAGGGAGAGAGGGGGAGATGGGAGAGGAGGAGGGAAGAGGGAGAGTGAGATGGGAGAGGAGGGGGAGGAGGGGAGAGGAAAGGGAAAGGGAGAGGGGAGGAAAGGAGGAGGGAGGAGGGGAGAGTGGGAGAAGAGGGGGGAGATGGGAGAGCGGAGAGGGGAGAAGAGAGGTGGAGAGGGGAGAGGAAAGCGGAAAGGGAGAGGAGGGGGGGGGGAAGATGGGAGATGGGAGAGGAGGAGGTGGAGAGGGAAGAGTGAAAAGGGAGGAGGCGGGAGGAGGGGAAGGGTTAAGAGAAGGGGAGAGGGAGAGAAGGGATGACGAAAGAAGAAGAAGAAGAAGATGGAAGAGGAAAGGGAAGAGAGAGAGGAGGGGCGGAGATAAGAGAAGGGAGAGGAAAGGGATGCGGGAGAGGGAGGGCTGAGAGAGGGGGATCGGAAGAAGAAGGAGATGGAGAGGGGAGGGAAGAGGAAAGGGGAAGTGGAAGAGGAGTGGGAAAAGAGGGAGAGGGGGGGAGGAAAAGGAGAAGGAGAATAGGGGGAGGGGGTGAGGAAGTGAAAGGAAGAGAGTGAAAGAAGAAGAAGGATGGTGGAGGATAGGGGAGAGGAGGGGATGGGTGAGGAGAGAGGAAGTAAGGAAAGGGAAGAAGGAAAGGAAGAGCGGAGATGAGATAGGAGGAAAGAAGATGAGAAAGATGACAAAGAATGGGAAGGAAAGGGAGAAGGAGGAAGAGGAGAGGAGGTTTGAGGAAAAAGTTAGAAGAGAAAGGGAGAAGAGTTATCGAACCAGATGAAGAGGAAGGGAGGGAAAGGAGGAGGAGAATAAAGAGGATGAGAGAGGGGAGAGAAGGAAGAAGAAAGAGAGAGAAAGGGAGACTTTGGAGACGGGATAAGTAACCGAGGAAAGGGGAGAGAATGAGGGAAACCGACCATAAAAGTGGATGAGAAGAGATAAGAAAAAGAAGATAATAAAATCACTGAAGAAAGAAAAAATAACAGAAGGAGACAAGGAGACGAGAAAAGAATTACCAAAAGACGAGAAAGAGACGAGACAAAAAATAAAAGGTAGAAGGAAAGGAGGAAAAGAAAAATCGATAAAAAGGGAAGAAAGGAGAGACAGAAGCAGGTCGCAAGAAGAAGGAATGACGGAGGGAAGAAAGAGAAGGAGGAAGAAGTAATAGACGCAGATGTTTAACAAGACATAGGCGTAGATGAAGACTGACTCCCATTCCACTCTTACGACCGGGGGACATCAGACCACCATAAGACCACTTTGAGACCACTTTGGGACCACTTTGAGACTACCATAAGACCACTTTGGGACCACTTTGAGACCACTTTGAGACCACTTTGGGACCACTTTGAGACTACCATAAGACCACTTTGAGACTACCATGAGACCACTTTGAGACCAAAATAAGACCACTATAAGTCCACCATAAGACCACTTTGAGACTACCATGAGGCCACCATGAGGCCACCATAAGGCCACCATAAGACCACTTTGAGACTACCATGAGGCCATCATAAGACCACATTGAGACCACTTTGAGACTACCATAAGACCACTTTGAGACTACTATGAGACTACCATAAGACCACATTGAGACCACTTTGGGACCACTTTGAGACTACCATAAGACCACTATGAGACTACCATGAGGCCACCATAAGACCACTTTGAGACCACTTTGAGACCAAAATAAGACCACCATAAGACCACTTTGAGACCACCATAAGACACATTGAGACCACTTTGGGAAGACTTTGAGACCACCATCAGACCACTTTGAGACCACTATGAGACCACCATAAGGCCACCATAAGACCACTTTGAGGCCACTTTGAGACCACCATAAGACACATTGAGACCAACATAAGACCACATTGTGACCACTTTGGGAAGACTAAGACCACCATAAGACCACTTTGAGACCATTTTGAGACCACCGCCGTCAGAAATTACCCCAGGTGTTATGGTACGAGGAAACGGAGAAGGGAGAAGGAGGAGGAAGCGGGAGGCGGAAGAAGGAGGATGAAGGATGAAGAGGAAGAAGGAGGGAGGAGCGAGTAGGAGGAAGGAGGAAGAGGGAAGAGGAAGAAGGAGGAAGGAGGAGGAAAAGGAAAAGGTGGGAGGGGGGAGATGGGAAAGGGAATAGGGGGGGAAGAAG
>NC_091556.1:38349220-38351720 GCF_042767895.1 Penaeus vannamei | reverse complement strand
CACACACACACACACACACACACACACACACACACCCCCACACACACACACACACACACACACACACACACACACACACACACACACACCCCACACAGACACACACACACACACACACACACACACACACACACACACACACACACACACACACCCACACACACACACACACACACACACAAACACACCCACCCACCCACACACACACGCACACACACACACACACACACACGCCTCACACACGCCACACACACACACACACACACACAAAACCCCCCCCCCCACACACACACACACAAACGCACACACGCACACACACACACACACACACCCCAACCCCCCACACACACAAACGCACACACAAAGACACACACAAACTCGCAGAGGGGGCAGCGGACGTCCCAAACCCTTAGTATGCGAGTTGTGGAGCCAATTTAAAACAGGCGCACTCAATCCCGCACCCGGGCTTGTATTTCCGATTACAGGGGTGGTGGGGGGAGGGGGCGGGGGAGGGGAGGGGAATAAGGGTTGGGGTGAGGGTGGGGGGGGAAGGAAGGGTTGGGGAGGGGGTGGGGAGGAAAGGAGGAGGAAAAGGGGTTTGGGGGGAGAGATGGGAGAGATGGGGAGAGGAAAGGAGGAAGGAGGATGGGGAAGGGTTGGGGTGAGACAGAGGGAAGGAGGAAGGGGGAAGGGGTTGAGGAGATAGAGAGAGGGGAAGGAAGGGGTAGGGTGAGAGAGGGGGGAGGAAAGGAGGAGGAAGGGTTGGGACGGGGGAGATGGAAAGGGGGGGGAAGGGTTGGGGAGAGAGGGGAGGGAAGGGTTGGGAGAGAGATGTGGGGGAGGAGGAGGAAGGTTTGTGGGAGTGAGGGGAGAGGGGGGGGAGGGAAGGAAGGGTTGGGGGAGAGAGAGGGGGGAGGGAAGGGTTGGGGAGAGAGAGGGGGGTGAAAGGAGGAGGAAGGGTTGAGGTGAGAGATGTGGGGGGGGGGGGGAGGGTTGGGGAGAGAGAGAGAGGGAAGGAGGAAGGGTTTGGGTGAGAGAGATGGGAGGGAAGGAAGGGTTGGGGAGAGAGATGTGGGGGGAAGGGGTTTGGGTGAAAGAGAGAGGGAAGAAGGAAAGAGGATGGAGAAGGGTTGGGGCCGAGAGGGGGGGGAGGTTGGGGTGAGGGAAAGGGGGAAGGAAGGGTTGGGGTGAGAGAGAGGGGGGGGAAAAAGGGGGAAAGGGGAAGGGTTGGGGGAGAGAGAGGGGGAGGAGGGAAGGAAGGGTTGGAGAGAGATGTGTGGGGGGGGGGAGGAAGGTTTGGGGAGTGAGAGAGAGGAAAGGAGGAGGAAGGTTGGGGGGGAGAGGAGGGGGGGGGGGGAGGAAAGGTTGGGGATGAGAGAAAGGGGGGGAAAGGGGGGAAGGGTTGGGGTGAGATATGTGGGGGAAGGTTGGGGGGTGAGAGAGGGGGGGATGGGGAAAGGGGTTGGTGGAACGGTTGGGGGAGAGAGAGGAGGAAGGGTTGGGGTGAGAGGCGGTGGGGAAGGAAGGGTGAGAGAGAGAGAAGGGGGAATAAGTGAAGAAAGGGGGAGGTGAAGAAGACGAAGGGAGGGAAGGGAAAGAAAAGGAGAAGAGAGAGAGAGCGTAAGGGGGAGAGGGTAGGGGGTTGAGGGGGGGGGAAGGGGGAGGTTGGAAGGAAGAAAAAATTAATAAGGGAAAAGAGTGAAATAGAGGGCAAGGGATGGAGAAAAGAGAAGAGGGAAGAAATAGAAAGAGGAGAGAGAGATAAAAAAAACGGACATAAAGAGGGGTGAGAGGAGAAAAGAAACAAGAAAAAGGAAAAGTATAAAAGGGGAGTAAAAAAGGGAAAAAAAAAGCATACACACACACACACACACACATACACACACACACACACACACACACACAAAACAGGGCACACACACATCAAGCATTCTGGCCCATACCTGCACTAATCCTCCCCTCCCCCCTCCCCAAATTTCCAGCACAAACAAGCCTTAATACAACATTACATACACCCTCCCTTTCTTCCCTCCCTACCACCCCCCCCCCCTTTGTCCAGCTTCGTCAAGTGCAAACTTCCCAAGTACTCTACAGTACCACCCCCCCTCCCTCCTCTTCCTCTCTATCCCCTCCCCCTCCCTTCTCTATCCCGCTCCCCCCCCCCTTTCCCCCTCCCTCTCTATCCCGCTCGCCCCTTCCCCCTCCCTCTCTCTATCCCGCTTCTTCCTCTCCCTCCTTCCCCTACCCCCGCAGCAAAAATGAAATAAATAGAAAAAAAATTGATAATTCTTATAGAACCCTTTTGGTAAAAAAAATCTCAAAAAAATAAATAAAAAACAAAAAAAATAATAAAAATAAAACAAAAAGAAAATTTGAAAAAAAGAAATCCAAGTAAAAAAAAAAAAAAAAAAAAAAAAAAAAGAGCCAAAATTTTAATATTCCGCAACTGGTGCACGAACTGAAGTCTTTGAAGGCAGAACGAGCGACTCACTCGTCCGTA
>NC_091556.1:38340176-38342676 GCF_042767895.1 Penaeus vannamei | reverse complement strand
TCATTTCGGTTTTGGCGGGATGACTACCTAGCGTAATCATCGAAGAAAAAGGAGAAAATGAAAAAGATAATGCTGATTTACGTATATATATATATATATATATATATATATATAGATAGATAGATAGATAGATAGATAGATAGATAGATAGATAGATAGATAGATAGATAGATAGAAAAAAAAAAAAAAATAGATAATAGATAATAGATAGATAGAATAGAATAGAAATAGTAGATAGATAAATAGATAGATGAGATGAATAGATAGATAGAGAGATAGAAGATAGTAGAAGGTAGGTAGAGATTGAGAAAGAAGACGAGAGATAGATAGATAGATATACACTATAAAATACGTGTATATATATATATATATATATATATATATATATATATATATATATATATATATATATATATAATAATAATAATGATATATATAATAGATAATAATATAATATAATAATAATATAAATATAAATAATAATAGATATAGAGATGATAGAAGAGAGAAGGAAGAAAGAGAGAGAGAGAGAGAGAAAGAAGAAGAGAGAGAAAAGAGAACGTGTATATATATATATAGATAAATACGTGTATATATAATAATAATAATAATATAAAAATAATAATAAATATATATATATATATATATATATATATATATATATATATATATATATATATATATATATATATATATATATATATATATATATATATATATATATATATATATATATATATATATATATATATATATATATATATATATATATATATATATATATATATATATATAATAATAATAATATATAGATGATAGATAGATAGATAGATAGATAGATAGATAGATAGATAGAGAGATAGAAAGATAGAAAGATAGATAGATATATATAGATGGATAGATAGAGAGACACGTGTATATATGGCTGTCTTTTATTTACCCTCTAACTCTGTCTGATATTAACAAAAGAAAAGGTTATTACGAGAAGGTTTAATATAACGGATGAAAGTCCGCGTGACGTCATCAACTAGAAGAATCCTCTTTCCCCCTCCCCCCCCTCCCCCTAACCCCCCCCCCCTTTACCCCTCACTCCTACTCCTTCCGCTCTCCCTTCTACCCCTATCTCATATCCCTTACTCCTATGTACCCCGAC
Source organism: Penaeus vannamei (assembly GCF_042767895.1). Lineage (NCBI taxonomy): Eukaryota > Metazoa > Arthropoda > Malacostraca > Decapoda > Penaeidae > Penaeus > Penaeus vannamei. Next base: position 38,341,523 of record NC_091556.1, on the reverse strand, counting down.
CCCCTTCCCCACCTCCTCTCCTCCCCTATCCCTCACCTAGTCTCCCTCTCTCCTATCTTCTCTTCCTCCTCCCTCTTCCTTACCCCTCCCTTCCCCCTCCTTTCTCCACCCCCTCCCTCCTTCCTGTCCCACCCAACCCCTACTCTTCCTACTCTCCCCTCCCCTCCCTCCGTCCCATACCCCATACCCTTCCTAACTCCCTCCCCTCCCCCCCCCTCCCCTACCCCCTTCCCTCCCCCTCCTCATCCCTCCACCCCCCCTCCTCTCCCTCATCCTCCACCCCCCTCCTCCTCTCGTCACTCCCTTCCCCCCTTCCTCTCCCGTCCCCACCCCCCCCCCCCTCTCTCCCGTCACTCCCCCCCCTTCCTCCTCTCCTCTCACCCTCCCCCCACCCCCTTCCTCCCTCTCCACCCCTCCACCCCTACCTCCCTCCTCTCCCTCACCCCCCCTCCCCTTGGACCCCCGCCAGATACAACCCAATATATCTGACGAAAACAAACAAGGAATTCATAAAGTCAGTCTCCCGTGGAGTTGGAATCGCCTTTTTTTAATAATGTAGAGAGTCGAGGACGAACCACGAATTGCTGTGTGTGGGTGTGTGTTGTGCTGTATGGTGTGTAGTGTGCTGTTGGGGGGCGGTTGGTTGTGTGTGTGTGTGTGGGGGGGGGTTGTTGTATGTGTGTGTGTAAGGAGGGTGTATGTGTATGTTGTTTGGTTGCTTGGGGTTTATGTGTGTCGTGTTTGTGTGTGTTGTGTGTGTGTGTGGGGGGGGTGTGTTGTCGTTGTGTGTTGTGTGAGTGTGTGTGTTGTGTGTGTGTGTGTGTGTGTTTGTTGTGTGTGTGGTGGGTGAGGGCGGGTGTTGTGTATGTGTTTGTTGGGGGTTATTTTGTGTTTTGTGTGTGTGTTTTTGTAGTGTTTATTTGTGATGTGTTGATATTTGTGTTACTACGCTTCTGTGTACACAAACGGAATCCCACATTCGTCTCTGTATTCAGTTGTACATGTACGTGTATGTATACCTGTGTGCATATGTGTGTACGCGTCTAAATATGTGTGTGCATAAACGTGTCTATATATGTATTTAGATATATACGTATATGCACTTATTCTTGATATTAAAAGTTCATGATATATTTATTTAGACAAACACGAAATGTAGAATGCATCTGATATAGGATATATTTGTACCTCCTTCTTTAGCTGATATATATATACCCACACGTGTATATGTTTGTGCTTGTACAATTACACTTATTTATGTGAAATTTTAGCTAAAATACTCCTTGAATAATGACAATATCCCTCATATAAAGAAGAAAAAAATATAAAAATATAAAAATAAAAAAG
>NC_091556.1:38320511-38322176 GCF_042767895.1 Penaeus vannamei | reverse complement strand
AAAAAAGATTTCCTTTGATGTTTTTCGCTGTACTCGTTTTTTAGTTTTTCCTCTTCCCCTCTTACCATAAACCCCCCCAAAAAAAGGTCAATAATATCCTTACTTCTAAAAGTGTGAAATTTGTCTTCTGTTGATGGCTGTTAATTATCTTCCTATATTATATAAATCCATTTTTTCCCAAAATTTTTTTATGTCAATGTTTTTCATAACCACTTCTGATCCCTTTCCCGTTGAATAGATCTTTCCATTTTTAGTAATTGAAACTTGCCATTCAAGCTATCCCCATTAACATTTTCAATCTCTTAGTTTATTGTTCTTTTCCCGTCGTTATTTTGAACTCTTTTTGCATTTTTATGACTTTGGTTTTATTTTATTCAATGAGAATAAAATTGGATCTGGTATCTTTAACGCTATAAATTGATTTCTGAATCCTTTCCATTCTTCCTTTATTAAAACTAAATCAGTAGCATACCTTTAGTTGTCATATTGTCACCAACTTTGATACTCCAAAAGCCTTCTTATTTTCTGATTTGCTGCAAATAGTATTGAAAAAACTGGAAAAGAATATCCCGCAACACATTATTAAACCCTTTACAATTCATGTGTGATTATGACTGTTGCCTATGTATTTCCAAGATTTTTAAATAATGACGTGCTCCGAAAAACCCTTGTCACATCACATTCAATAGCACCATGTCAAAGGATTAACTACAATAAAAATTTACCATATTCTGCAATTTTCAATAACCATTCTGGGGTTTAAAAAACTTGGTTTTTTGTTCCCTTTCCCAGGTCGAAAGCCGGTTAAATTCGGTAATTTTTATCCATTTCAGTTTTAATTCTTCTTTATATGTTTTGGGGGAGAATTTTGCTGCTTGATTGATTAAAGCAATTGTTCTATTGTTTTGCATTATAGAATATCACCTTTCTTAGGGATTGTAGGAAAAGTATTAAAAATCACCTCCCTTTCCCCAAATGCCTAAAACCCGTGAAAGTAAGAAATGATTTGAATCTCACCATTTTGTTTTAATTTAAAACCCCTTCATTAATCCGTGTTTTCATTATTCTTCAGCTCATTGATATTTTTTTTTGGTTTGAATATAATACTGGGGTTTTGCTATGGGGTTTGTGATGTTTGTGATGGCAGGTCAGAGATGTTTTTTTTCAAATTACAGCAATACTGCTTCCATCGCTCTTTAACTCCTTCACTGCCAAAGTATTTTTCCATTTTTCATCCCCTCCCCATGTACATACTTGGCTTAATTTTTGCTTTGATAAAGATCCCTTTATAGCAAGTAAAATTCTTTTTAATTCGTTGACATTGCTCATTTATGATTCATTATCGTCTTCCCTCACCAGTCGTGGGATGGGGACTTTTTATTTTTTTTTAATCCTCTTCTTTCATTTTTGTGCCTTTAGCTCTTGGGGTTTGGTAATACATTTCTAACGTTTCTTTGGATATTCATTGGTTGTTTTTTTTTCTCCCCTCAATAGTGATACATGTGTGTGTGTGTGTGTGTGTGTGGGAGTGTGTGGGTGTGTGTGTGTGTGTGCGGGGGTACGTATGTTTTTGCGTGCGTGTGTGTGTGTGTGTGTGTGTGTTGTGTGTGTGTGTGTGTGTGTGTGTGTGTGTGTGTGTGTGTGTGTGGGGCGTGGGTGCGTTCG
>NC_091556.1:38300301-38302511 GCF_042767895.1 Penaeus vannamei | reverse complement strand
TAACTGAGGAAATAAAATTACCGGAACATTTAATATTTGCGCCTAAATTATCCGAAATAATTATCGGTTCCATTAACATTAAGAAAACACTTTTAAGCGAATTTATTTATTCGGACACGAAATATCGCTAATGATATATACAAAAATCGAAATAATGAAGATATTTTGCCAAAAAAATTATTACTTTCGGATTGACATTCGTTACAAAAGTTGCCGTAATATCAAGAGAATTAAAAATAAATAAGTTTCCGTAATAACGAGGGAATTAAAAAATAACACTTAGTAGGTGTTCTGTTTTCCATAAATTTGCATAGACGCTACTGAATACTTTTAAATCTAATTAATTGCACGTTTCCTTCGGTCAATAAATGTTGGACTAGGTAATTTTTTTTTCTTGTATATTAGTCCAGTGAATTTTTTTTTATTTAGTGTTTTTTAGAAGTTAATGCATAGATATTTTTAAAAAGATTTTTAATAATCGGATGGAAAGCGGAAACGTGGTATTTTATTTTTTAATCAATTTTGCATTATTATCAAATCATTATTATCCGTATTATTATTACTATCATTGTAATTATTATTATCATCCTTATTATTGTTATTATTATTATTATTATCCTCATTACTACCTTTATCATATTGTAGTTTTTATTACTACTATTGTTATCATTATTTTTGTTATAATCACAATCATTAATATTATTATTACTGTAATTAATGTTATCATCATTATCATTACCGCCATCATCATCGTCATGAACAAGATTTCGATCAATTTTCGCACAAAATTAGTTATTTCGTTATATATTGCGCATACGAATTAACGAACAGATAGGGAGAGTAAACACACGTATTTACTCTCTGTTGATGTCCACGTTTCGGCATAATTATTCATAATATTTTCCCTTCGGTGAGCTAGCTAGGCCTGTGAACATCTGCATCAGCTGTGGCGGGCAGGTGACTGGACACCTGAATCAATCCCCCCCCCCTCCCCCTTTAGCCCCCCCCCTCTCTCTCCTTCCCTCCTACCCCCTCCCCTGCCCTCCGCTCGTCGTTAATTGATAACACTACGTATAAATGTCCATACTGACTATATCGGGTAGGTTTTAGCGTATCATTTGACACTTATGGTTATACAGCTTATATGCGTAGTTTGAATATATATATGTGTATATATGAATAAATAAATAAATGTGTATGTATATGTATAGGTATATGTGTGTATATATATATAAATAAATGAATATATATATATGTATATATATATATATATATATATATATATATATATATATATATATATATATATATATATATATATATATATATATATATATATATATATATATATATATATATATATATATATATATACATATATATATATATATATATATATATATATATATATATATATATATACATATATATACATATATATATATATATATATATATATATATATATATATATATATATATATATATATATATATATATATATATATATACATATACATATATATATATACATATACATATACATGTATAAACATATCTTTCTTCTCTCTATTCCTATCAATTTTACTTATCAATTTTTCGAGATTCGTATGTACGTCTCTAATCATGCGACCGTATCTTGTGAATGTGTCTGTATATCAGTGTACGCATGTATGTAAGCCACATGCGTATTCGTGTACACATGCGTGTTTACCTACATCCGCTAATGAGCCGTTCTAAGCCTGCAACTCACATATTACGTACATAAGAACGAAAGGTTTGGGTAAATATACGCACATGCGGAGACAGACACGGACGGTAGAACAGCTGTTATTGGGCTGTTATGATGGACGGCGATCGATTGCTGATAGATAGTAGACTCATATATGGGCTCTTTTCTCATATATCTATTTAGATTTATTGTATGCTGGGTGGCCGGCGTTATATATAGATCGGAGGGATCGGAGATGTTATGCGGTTGTCCTGTGTGTCGTGTGTGTGTGTGTGTGTGTGTGTGTGTGTGTGTGTGTGTGTGTGTGTGTGTGTGTGTGTGTGTGTGTGTGTGTGTGTGTGTGTGTGTGTGTGTTGCCTCTTTATGTGATACAAAGCGGTTATTAATTGAAATCCCATCGTTTTTTTTTTTTAATCGCAAGTACAAATCATATTATTTTTTTTCCTATATCTCATTTGATGAAACCTAATCATCCATAA
>NC_091556.1:38262801-38295301 GCF_042767895.1 Penaeus vannamei | reverse complement strand
TATGTATCGGTATATAATCATTATAGACTAATGATTTCATGAAGATATCTCAAAAGTATTTTTTTTTTCTTTTTCTCTTTCTCCGAATATTATCTCTCTCTTTTCCCCCCTTTTTTCTCTTTCTTTGATATTTCCCTTTCTCATCCATTTTTTTTTCTTTGCTTCTTTGTCTTTTTCTTCACCTTCGTATTTATTATCCTTTCACTTCTTCTTGTTCTTAGGTGACGGTATTATTTCTTCTCCCTCCCCCCTTCCCCCTTGCCCCTTTCGACTCTTCTCCCTTCCTCCTTCGTCCTTCCTTCGTTCCAACCTCCTTCTCCCTTTTCCCACCTCTTCTCTTTCCTTCCCATCACTTTCTTCTTTCCTCCTTTCTTTCACCCCCTCCTCCTCCTCCTTCTTCTTCTTCTTCTTCTTCTTCTTCTTCTTCTTCTTCTTCTCTCCTCCTCCTCTTCCTCCCTTCCCATCACCTTCTCCCCTCTCCCTCCACTCCCCCGCCACCCCCTCCACTCCCCCCACCCCCTCCTCCACGAGCAGGAACGAGGATGAGCATAATCAGACGGAGGATTTTAAACCCCATGTTTATCGCCCCGGCACGTACTGTACGGACGCTGGACATGTACACGGTCAACTCTCCCCTCACCCCACCCCCCTCTCCTCTCCTCCCCTCTTTTATACCCCCTTACTGCACACTCCGCGTTTCGTATCGTTGTGGTCTATGGTGGTTTAAGGTTGATATCAAAGGTGCGGTGATAATTGGTTGAATTCATTGGATTTAAGATATTTGTCGTTATGATTATTGCGGTTATTACTGTTATTTTCATTATCGTCGTCACCATCATTATCATTATCCTAGTTGTCATCATCATCATTAATCGTATTATATCTAGTTTTATCGAGGGATTCTTACTCCCTCTTTCATATATATATATTTTTTTTTAACTATAACTTTTATTTTAAATCATTAAGATCGTCTTTTGTTTCATTTTCAAACTCTCGCTTCCCGTTTTCTATAACCGGCCTCCGTGGAGCCTCGCCCAAACGAAGTCGAAAAATCTCAGCCAGTACGTAAATCACCGCAGGAGAGGAAGGTACTGCGATCTTTTGCTCTGATGAATGGCTCTTCTCTTCTCTCCCCCCCGTCGTAAAACGCGCGAGACATTCAGCGCTTATGCATAAACTCGTATCAACAAAGCTTAAAGAGACAACATGATCCGATTAAGATATCGCCTCATTAAAGAATAACTCACCTCCGTCCCTGCTTAAGCTACGGGCTCGTTTTAATCTCATGCACGCTGGTTCATGACAATTCCGAGAGTAAATAGATCAGCAAACTCCGTCCGTTGTAAGCCGGAGTAATTAAGAACAAGAACGGGAGTGTCGGGTCGATGGTAGTCATGGAGAGGGTAAATTGATATCAAAGGAAATTAAAATGATAATTGCTAGACGCTTTTAAGAGTTAGACAAACGGGTGACATGTCTAAAGGAGATCATGATAACAAGAAAAACAGCAACAAAAGAATTAGTGATGATGATAGAATTAATGAAGATGATGATGATAATCGCAATGGTAATAATAAAATCAATAATAACGATGAGAATAAAATATAAATAACAATGACAATGATAAAGTCGATGATAACGAGGAAAATAGAATTAACAATAGCGACGATAATAACAAAACCAGTGATAACTATAATATTAGCAATGGTGATAATGCTAACAGCAATGATAACAATGACAGTAATGATACGTCTCGACTCAAGGTGACTTACGTAACAACATTTCCCGCCGGTCATGTTCTGAAATGCCTTCAAGAAAGAGCCAAGACGTGAAATTATGCCAGCGGTGGAGATGCTGTGTCGCTCTAAGGGGAGGAGGGGGGGGGAGAGGGGGAGAGGGAAGGGGGTGATCTCCCCCTCCGCCTCCTCCTCTCTTCCCATCTTATCTTCTCTCCTTTCTTCCTCTCATCTCATCTCTTCCTTTTGCATCTCCTCTCGGTCTGGTCGCGAGAAGGGGGCGTGGAATAATGTGAATATTTCGATCGAATATAATGCGGGGGATGTGATTATAATGCCCCGGACGGGACTGTGCTTCGTGTGTCAGTGCCAAGGAAGGTTGCATCCCCCCCCCTCCCTTCGTGCCAGAATTGCGTGCCCGCGAAGTAACGGAGGTGGCCCTTCCTCAGCTCCACGCACATACACACACACACGCGGACGTACATGAGCGCACGCACATGCACACGCATAGTCGCAGGTATTCATTTCCATCAGTAATTTCTTCCCAAAATAAAAAAGTAAGTTACTTTCGTTCGTTCGCGTCTAAAACGTATCCAGTTTTCCCAGTGACGCGTCGCCGAGAACAGGAAAGAGACAAGAACGAACAAATATTCAAACGCTAACTAAATATCCCAATTCTCTCCTTGCCGTCCGTAAATAGAACATTTCGCAAATCATTCGAAATAAGATTACACTCTCAAAGAAATCGAAACGGCAGAATAATCGGGGAAAACAAAGCGACCCAAGACAACCGACCGACGGCTACAATGGATCCAAATAGAAGCGTATCCTTTCCCGTAATGGCCGACGACGTTGCTCGCGCTTATAACTGTAATTGACGTCACATCCCCTTAGCGCTCGGCCACGCCCCTTCCCCTCTCGCCTCCCCGCCCCCCCGCCCCCCCGCCCACCGCCCGACAGCAACAGCCCGCGCTAAAACAATTACGTAATGATGAAAACGCGATCACATCATGGTCGTCACCCAATTGAATCCGACCGCCGTCCTCCCCCAACCCCCCTCCTCCCTTCCCTTCCCCTTGGCGGCGTCCCGAGGGTAAACTGAGGGTAAACGCCGGTTACGCTTGGCGGGGAGGGGAGAGGCGGCTCCGGCGTGTCCCTCCCTCCCCTCCTCCTCCTCTTTCCTCTCTTTTTCCCTCCCTCTGACCCTCTGACCCCCTCCCTTCCCTCCCTCTAACCCCCTCCCTTCCCTCCCTCTGACCCCCTCCCTCCCTCCCTCTGATCCCTCCCTCCCTCCCCTCCTCTTTCCTCTCCTTTTCCCTCCCTCTGACCCCTCTCTCCCTCCCTCCCTCCCTCCCCTGCACAAAACCGCAAACCTCACACGTCGACAGGAGGTTTCGCTGTGTCGCCTACGTGTCGTTATTTGTGATAAAAAAATATATACATGCATACGTATATGTAAGTATATTTCAAAACTTACATGTCAATCTATCTATCGATCTATCTATCTATTTGTCTATCTATTTATCTATCTATGTAAAGGGGGCTGTGAAATGATATTATTGATGCTGTTATTATCATAATCATCAATAATATTATTATTTCTTTTTTTATTTCTATCCTCTCTTTGCGCTCTCTTTATCGGGTCTTCCTATTCACCGCATTCTTCTCTCTTCTCCCGTTCGCTTTTTATCGCCGTCCTTTTTTTCATTTCCCCCTATTTCTCTATTCGTTTCTCCTCTCTCTCTCCTTGGGGGCGGAGACGGAAAAATTTAAACACTGGATTATGGCGACCGATAAACCGTTTGTGTTATAGAGGTCCCTTGGGAAAGATGGAAGAATGGGGGGGAGGGAGGGGAGGGAAGGGGGAGAAAAGGGGGAGAAAGGGGAGGGGAGGTAGGGAGAATGGGGAGAGGGGTGGGAGGGAGGGAGGGGAGGGTGGAAGGGGAGGTAGGTAGGGAGGGTGGAAGGGGAGGTAGGGTGGAAAGGGGAGGTAGGGGTGGAGGGGGGGAGGGGAATGGGAAGGAGAGGATTATATTTGATCTCCTCCCTGTCTCTCTCACCCTTCCCATTCCCCCCTCCTCTCCCCACCATACCCTCTATCCCCTCCCCCCCTCCCCTCTCCCCTCTCTCTCCTACCCTTTCCGAATCCAACACCAGCTGCTCGATGTATAATTTATTACATATCATTTTCCGATTTATTATTTGTCGTTTATTGTTGACAGAGTCTGCTGGCGACCACGGTACGGAACCTGGATATAGCGGACGGCGGGAAAAGATAAACAAGGGTGTGCGGGAGGGGCAAAGTATGCGTATGTCAATGCTCTTTTGTTTTACGAATTTGTCTTTTTTTTATTTATTTATTTTGGTCATTTATTTATTTATTATTACTTTTTTTTTTTTTTTTTTTTTTTTTTTTTTTTTTTTGGTGTGATGGGTTTGGTTTTTAAGGAATTTATAATTATCATTTTATTATGGTGTGATGGGCTTTCTTTTTAAAAGGTATTTATTATCTGTGTTGAAGGTTTTATTTCTTCCCGATCGGCAACTGAATCTGACGCGACGGAAAGAGAAATAGATTTGTCTATTATCTTTCAAACCGCCTTTCCCGCGAATGTATCGACCAACAAACCACAAATACATTTAAATATATTCCCAACTCTCATAATTTCCCCATAAACATTTCGAAAATGTGATTACAAACACACGAAAGACGAGGTTAAGAATCGCTCTGTTTAGCGGTGTTGCCCGCGCTCCGTCGGCTTAATGTTAGCGGTGTTGCGGTCACGTAGCGGCGGTGTTGTGGTGACGCTACATAGGATAATTGTGATCACGGTGCTAAGATGAGCGAACGATGAGAGCGAAGGGTAGTTAGCGCTTAAAAGATGGGCTATTTAAAGGGAGATTACGATGTTTAGCGATTAAATGCTGATTTGTAGCGGTTGAGGCGGTCCGGTGGAGCGGAAGTTGCTGCGTATCTAGCGGATGTTCAGCGACATAGGATCTCATAACTACTTCGGAAAGATTATACAAATAAATTAATATATATAAATTAAAGAGCGAGAGATTAAAAAAGTTAAATAATGTCAACTAAGAATTACCATCATCGCTAAAATTCCGAAGCAAATAATTATCCTTGCTTATATTTTCGGAAATTCGGTGTGGTGGCTAATCACTCACTAATTAGACGTCAGCCTAATTACGAATCCTCTCTCTCTCTCTCTCTCTCCACTTATTAATCCACCTCCATCCTTCAACATCACCCGCCAAAACGTATCTACACATGTATATATACGTATATACCCACAACAGAAGGATAACTTACATCCGTATACTCTTTATAAAAAAAAAAAACACCTCCAACACCCTCATTTTTAAGGATTAATTTCTACCAATTTAACACGTCGGGCATTAGGCGTCGCTCCATTTCCCCGGCTGTGCCATTCTGCCCCATTAGATCTAAGGGATCCGCGAGAGGACACATCGATCAAATTATAAAGTTTATCGAACCTTGAATAACTTGTCTACCCAACAAACCCGAAGCGCGCGTGAGTTATGCCAAGCTTGGATATGTGTGTATATATATATATGTATGTTGTTACGGTGTTTTTTTTTATTAGTTTTATGAGAAAGTTAGTTTTTCGCGTGAGTTATGCCAAGGTTGGAAATGTGTGTATATGTATATGTATGTTGTTACGGTGTTTTTTTTATTATCATTTTTGCCGGAAGGAGTTTTTGAGTGTGCGTTAAAGAGCTTGATGCGAAGGGAGGGTGGGGTGGGGTGGTGGAGGGGGGTTGAACAGCTGTTGGTGATTTATGTGTCTTTTAGGTGATTTTAATAGTGATTGGGTCATTATTTATTTCGTGACTTGATTATTGATTTGATATTTTTTCTAATCAATTGCGTATTTTTATTGAAAGGAAAAAGAGGGAATAATCTGCTCATACCAGTCATTCAGATTACTATTAATATCAAAATTTACTACAAATGAAATCAAACTATTGAGGAAAAATGGTAAACCAGGAAACAATAACATAAGTAAAATATTCTCAAGCACGAAGAGGAAGGAAAAGAAAAAGAAGAAGAAAAAATATTCGGCACCATTTCGTTCTCCTTCCAGTCACCTCTCTCCCCTCTTACAAAATCGCTCCACTTATTTACTCACTTATTTACTCACTTACACGACGTTTCTTCCGTATGTAAATAGTATGTAAATGAAACCCCACACCCTCCATCCTCCCTCCTCCTCTTCCTCTCTCCCTCCCTCCCTCCCACTTCCTCCTCCCTCTCCCTTCCTCTTCCCTCTCTCCCTCCCACTTTTTCGTTCCCCCCTCTTCCTCCTTTTTCCCTCCCACCTCCTCCCTCCATCCTCCTCTCTTTTCACCCTTTGCCCCGTCCTCCTCCCTCCTCCTCCTCCCACTCTCCCTCCTTCCCTCTTCCCTCTCCTCCCTCCATCCTCCTTCTTTCTCCCTTTTTCCCCCCCGTTGTCCTCCTCTCCTCCCTCCCTCACTCCTTCCTCCTCCTCCTCCTCCTCCTCCCTCTTCCTCCTCCTCCGTCGTCGCCGCTCACTCCCTCTTCCTCCTCCTCCTCCTCCCTCTTCCTCCTCCTCCGTCGTCGCCGCTCACTCCCTCCCTTGGGATCGAGGGAGGGAGGGAGGAAGACTCTGGAGGGAAAACTTTGTCGTAATCGGTTTTTCAACCTTTTTTTTTCTTGGGGACTTTTTCCGTGTGGGGTCTTTGTGGGGTTCTCTCTCTCTCTCTCTCTCTCTCTCTCTCTCTCTCTCTCTCTCTCTGTCTCTCTCTCTCTCTCTCTCTCTCTCTCTCTCTCTCCCCCTCTCTCCCTCTCTCTCTCTCTCTCTCTCTCTCTCTCTCTCTCTCTCTCTCTCTCTCTCTCTTTCTGGTTGTTTTCCTTTTCTTTTTCTTTTTTTTCACTCTCTAATCTAATTTGAATTCCTCCCTTTCTCCCTTTCAAACTTCCTCTCGCGCTGTCCCACGAAGAAAACAAAATAAATAAACAAATAAATAAAAATCAAACAGAATTTAATAAAAAAGAAGGAAACGAAGAAGGAGGGGAAACCGAAAAAATAATGAAAAAGAAAACGAAAAGAAACGTAAAAGATAAGAAAAGGGGCGAGGAGGGGTGGTTCCATCCCAATGTTGACACGAAGGACTAGCACAGGACGCCAAAGTGAGAGATTACGGCTTATTACATCTCTCCGACGTCCGGGGGGCTTCCTGGGCTTCTGTTGTAGTACATGGCTTTGTACTAGAGGCCGTTGGGTGTACTGTGCTGGACACTGTTACACGCGAACGTCGGTTGTACCTGGTAACTGCGCGTTGTGTTGTACAGGGCTAGTGGTAGTTGGGTATTTTATGATGGGTTGTTCGAATCGTGTTAATTTGATGTATTTTTTTAAAATGATTCGTTCCTTTTAAGCGAAGTTTAGGTATGGTATATCAATTTAAATTTAATATATTTGGGGTAGGTTAGTTGTAGCAGCAATGATAGTGATAATAACGGTAATAATAATCTGATCGCACGTTAGCTTCCTTAGGAACGAATATTCGATAAAAAAGCAAAAAAAAAAAAAAAAAAAAAAAAATGCAATGGCATCGCAACACCTGTGCAAGAACTTCCTGGCTGAGAGGGGGGGGCAGAGAGCGGGAGGGGGGGAGGGGGGGTGAAAGAAAGCTAGGAAACAAAGATGACACAAAGAACCAACATCCCTTGCCTCTTGCACGCTTCCTGTGCGAACAAACTATGGGAGGAAGAGAGAGAGAGTGAGAGAGAGAGAGAGAGAGATGGAATAAATTGAGTGACGGATAGAGAAAAAAACATAGTATAGGAATTAAATATTTTCTTTACTTCCGTTTAGGCGTTCATTTATTCCTTCTGCGTTCTCTTAGTGTGTTATTATCGAATACCCATAGAAGAACAGGAAAATGTGATAACTAGAACCGGGAGAACTCTTATCGTTATTATTGACGTTAATTTCGTTGTTGTAATAGTTACTGTAATTGTTGTTGTTAGTGCAAACAAGTTCGGTAAACATAATCCTTGATTGAAGGTCGAACTATACCAGTTAGAACGAAAATAAGATTAACGAAGCCTTACGAACTTTTCTTCTTTTTTTCTTCTTCTTCCTCCTTTTCTTCTTCTTCTTTTTCATCTTCTTCTTCCTCTTCTTCGTCGTCTTCTTCTTCTTCTTCTTCTTCTTCTTCTTCTTCTTCTTCTTCTTCTTCTTCTTCTTCTTCTTCTTCTTCTTCTTCTTCCTCTTCCTCTTCCTCTTCTTCTTCTTCTTCCTCTTCTTCTTCTTCCCCTTCCTCTTCTTCTTCCTCTTCCTTTAACTGCAGTGAACGATATTAAGAAAATAACTCGACTTTGCCCCCTCCCCCGCTGCACCGCCCTCCCCCCCCCCCTTCGTTTGTGTTTGTGCGCGCGAGGCTTGTGTTTGTTTGTACTTGTCAAGATCGTATCTGTTTGTGTTAATGTCGCTTTGTCTTTCAAGATATGCATCAGTGTGATTCATTACGTTAGGAGAATGGTGGAGATAGAGATTGAGTGATAAGTTGGAGATGACGGTGTTGATAAGAGAGAGGGAGGGGGAGAGAGGGAGAAGGAGGGAGAGGGAGAGAAGGAGAAAGATGGAGAGAGAGAGAGAGAGAGGGAGAAGGAGAGAGAGGGAGTATGAGAGAGACGGAGAGAGAGAACGAAAAAGAGAGAAACGCCGATCAAGGATTAAATAAATAAAGATGACGAAATGAGCGATAACGAGGATGAGAGAAAGAGAAAGAAGGGAGGAAGAGGAAACGGAGAGAGAAACATTTGATTTAGATTGGCCAAAATTACCGGTGCCGCCCCCCCACCTCTTCCCCTCCTCCCCCTCCTCCCACGCCCATAAGTTAATAACCTCCTTCTCCTCCTGCCCTTCCCTTCAACCCACGCCCACTCACGCCCACGGACACTTTGGTGTGTAAAAAGGGCGGGGAAAGGAAGCACAAGGGGCGTGGAGAGAGAGAGAGAGAGAGGGGGAGGGAGGGAGGGAGAGAGAAAGAAAGAAAAGCAAAAAATAAGAAAATAAGCAGGTGATGATGAGACGGGTGTGGTAGGGAGGGGAGGGAAGGACGAAAAGGGAATAGGTTAACATGCGATAAAGAAAGAGATAGACAGAGAGAAGAAAGAAAAGCAAAAAATAAGAAAATAAGCAGGTGATGATGAGACGGGTGTGGGGGGGAGGGAAGGACAAAAAGGGAATAGATTAACACGCGATAAAGAAAGAGATAGACAGAGAGAGAGAGAGAGAGGAAGGAAGATGGTTGGGTGTGGTGTTTAGGGGAAGGGGGGGAGGGGGGGGGAGGGAAGGGGAAGTACAGTATATGCTTCATCATCATCATTATATCGTTGTATTTAATGTTAAAGCTCTTTGTTCCTCCCAATGCCATGAGTATGCAAGTTTCACCTCTAGGGATTTTTATTCAAAGTGAGAAACAGGGAACGAAAGAAAGAAAGAAAAAAAAAGTGGGAAAAAAGAAAGAAAGAGAGAGAGAAAGGAAGGAAGGCGAAGGAAGAATGAAGTAAGTAAGAAAGAAAGAAAGGAAAGAAAGAAAGAAAAAAGAAAGAGAGAGAAAGGAAGGAAGGCGAAGGAAGAATGAAGTAAGAGAGAAAGAAAGAAAAAAAAAGAAAGAGAGAAAGGAAGAAGGAAGTAGGAAAGAAAGAGAAGATTGATGGTAAAAGAAAATCGAAATTTGACCTTTAAGCGCATTTTCCTTTACTTTTTTTATTCTCTTCTTTTTATCAATTTTTACTATGCACTTTTTCCGTCCCATTGAAGACCTAATGAAAGCGAAGGCGAACCAAGCAATATAAATTTTTGAATTCTCAAACAATAAGAAAAAACAAAGAATAGACAAAATGAAAAATGAAATAAGAAAAAAACAAAGAATAGAGAAAATATATAAAAATGAAAAAAGAAAATAACATGAAACTTAAACTGGAAATCATACTATCGATTTCAAATTTACAAAAAAACAGAAAAAGACAAAGAAAAAAGCAAAAATACAAAAAAAAAGAAAAAATAAATGAAAAAATATATAAAAAAAATCCTTTCGATTAAAATTAAATTTCGAAAACTCTAAAAACGCTAAAAGTGACACCTCGCGCCTCCACACCTACCGTCACTTCCGCCAAAAAAAACGTTCATTATCGCTATTAACATAATTGTTGAACTTAATTTTTCCGTTTTTTAAATTCATTTATTTTTCCATTTTTATCAATATTATTTTGTTTTAAATAAGGGTTGACGATTTATGGATTTATATGAATATAATGATTTTGGATTATAATGTGAGATATTTTTTAATGATTATTATTGTCATTATTATCATCGTAATTCTCTTTATCGATGACGAAAACAATCTGATATAGATTCATGATCTCTAAAGCATAAAAACATAATAATAATAATAATAATAGAGGATTGACGAATAGAAAGCAAGAAAATAGAAACAAAAAAGAAAAGAAGAACAGTAGAAAGAAAATAAAAAGTGGATAGATAGATAGATAGAGAGGAAAAGGGGGGTAGGGGGGTTGGGGGCGGGACTTGAACCCCCATTGGAACCCCTAAACAAAAATGCGCAACACCCTGACATACGCGAAAGTCATTTGTCACTGTCAGCGCGCCCGCCCGCCCGCCCGCCCGCACGCCCGAGTGCGCACGCTGGCGACCGCTGCGCTACCGTCCGTCGGCGCTGGCGGTCAAAAAAAAAGAAAAAAAAGAAAAAGGAAAAAAAGAAAGAAAGGAAAAAAGTAAGAAAATCAATCAATTATTTTTTTAAAATGAAGGAAATGTATTAGTCAATTGAAAAAAAGGGAAATAAATTAAATTGAAAAAAGTAAGGAAATAAATCAATCAATTGAGAAAAGTAAGTCAATTAAAAAAAAAGTAAGGAAATATATCAATCAATTGAAATTGATTATGATGATGAGAAGAATTTGGAAAATATGTTTTTTATGATGATTTTTTATTTTTTTCCCGATTTCGGATTTTAAATAATTTTTCCGAATTATTGTTTTTCTGTCATTCTTTATTATTATCATTATTATGTTTTTTTTCACAATTGTTGTTACCAACGCTGTTTTGTTACATCTATTATTAACGATGTTCTTGCTATTATTATCAAAATTATCATTATTATTATTATCATTATTATTATTATCAAATTTCTAACTTTTACTTTGCCACATCTTTCTGTCTGTCAATTATTTCTCTGGAAAAAAAACGAAAATTATAATAATATATCTGTATCCATGAATATACATGGACACCTGTCAACATATATATACATACAATATATATATATGTATATATATATATATATATATATATATATATATATATATATATATATATATATATATATATATATAGGTAAACGTACATATTTTACCTTGAAGTGTATCTGAGAGATAGAGAGAGATGCCCACAACCTCCATACCCAGTCCTCATCCTCTCCCTCCCTCTCCCTTCCCCCCTCCCTTCCTCCCCTCCTCCACTCCCTCATCCTCCCCTTCCCCCATCTCTCCCTCACTCCCTCTCCCTCCCTCCCTCTCTCTCTCGATCTCCACCAACCCATATATTACAAACACGATTCACCATTTCTCCCATCCACCCCTCCCCCCAACACCCCTCCCCCAGACCCCCCAAAGATTCCCCAAGACCCCCAAAGACCCCCCCAAAGACCCCCCAAAGACACCCCCAACCACCTTCCCCAACAGCAAAATCTAACCAACACCCCCCTCTTCTCTCTCTCCCCCCCGCACAGACCTCGGCGGAAGACCAAGACCTTGATGAAAAAGGACAAGTACCCCTTAGCCTCGGGTCTCCTCCCCACTGACCCCACGCGACCCCCAGTGCAGCAGGTGACCCGGGATATGTACAACATGACCAACGGGTACATGCCGAACGGGGATTATGGCGACTATGGTGAGTGGCGTAAGTTCGAATCCGCGATTTTTTTTTACGTTGTCTATGGTGCTGGTGTTATTGATATGTAATTTTTTTTTTCTTTCTTTCTTTTTTTCGTTTTCTTTCTTCTTGGTGGTTTTGGTAGTGTTCTTGTTATTGTTGTTGTTGTTGTTTTTGTTGTTATTATCATTATTGTTGTTGTTATTATTATTATTATCACTATCATCATTATTATTACTTCTGCTACTGCTACTGTTATTATTATTATCATTATCTTTATTATATTCATTACTTCTATTACTACTACTGTTATTATCATTATTTTTTTATCATATTATTTTTCCTTGCACATTGATTCTTGTGGTTGGCTCAATTTTGTTTTTATATTAGCTATTTTTCACCTATCGATGTGTAAATATGTTTTTTTTTATTGTGTGAATGTGCATTTCCCTATTTTTTTCTACCTCTAAGGCAAACGACCCACAAATTAAAGCCACAGGGATGCCATACACATCTGTAAACAAAAAAAAAAAGAAAACAAAGAAATATTAGCTGACCCATATACAGTCATATCATCAAGGCTATGCGCCCCTACTGGGTACCCCCTCCTTTCCCCTACCCACTCCCCTTCCCCTTCCCCTTCTCCCTCCCCTCACCTCCTCCCCCTTCCTACCTTTCGCTCCAACACACCGAGGACCACCTCCTCCCTCCTCCCCCCTCCTCCCTCCCCCCTCCCCCCTCCCCCCCCCTCTTCCCTGTCCCCCCACAACCCCCTCTCCCCCCCACCTCCCTCCTCCCCCCAACCTCCAACGCTCGGAGCAGCAGCCCCATAATCTGTGCTAATTAACCGGTGAAGCGTAAGAGGGAGAGAAAGAGAAAGGAGAAGGAGAATGGAAGAAAAGAAGGAAGCAGATAATGAGAATGAGGAGAGAGGAGAAAGGGAGCCGTAATTGGGAAGATGAAGACGAAGAAAGGGAAGCAGGAGAGGGAACAAAAATCCGTAGAGAAAAGGGGAGAAACTGTGAGAGAAGGAGACAGAAAGACAGACAGATAGATAGGTAGATAGATAGATAGCTAGATAGATAGAGAGAAAGAGAGAGAGAGATAGTAGTGAAAGAAAAGAAGACACACAGACAGACAGAGAGAAATATAGATAGATAGAAAGAGAGAGAGATAGACAGAGGGAGAGAGAGAACAGACAGTAAGAACAAACAGACACAAAATAACACGCATCAGGTCGACATAGATGAAGAGCTGTATAGATGACATTGCACTTGTTTTACCTACTTTTACCCAACGTACAAATGGAAAGGTAAACGCAAGGTAAACTAGGGAAGGGAGGAAGGACTGGGGAATAGAGAAGGGAAGGAGAGGAGAGAAGGAAAGGGGGAGTAAAGAGGACGGTGTAGATAGGAGAGAAGGAGGGAGGGAAGGAAGGAGGGAGAGAAGGAGAGGAGGGAGGGAGAGAGGGAGGGAAGAGGAGAGTGTAGATAGGAGGGAGGGAAGGAGAGAGGAAAGGATTGCGGAAAAACGTGTAGGTAGGAGGGAGGGAGGGAAAGAGGGTGGAGGAGAGTACAGAGAGGAGGGAGGGTAGGAAGGGAAGGGAGGGGCGGGGAAGCCCCCAGAACACCACCCTTACGTCACTAATCTGTGACATCCTGTGTATCAGATTCCCCGACTCACCTTCCAGCAGAGCCTCCGAGAGAAACCGCTTTGTTACAGATTTCGTAGACAGATTTTTGCGTTAATACACTTGACCGCCGATTTCAGGGGGTGGGGGAGGCGCCCGATTGTAGGCGAGTGTTGGAAATCTTTAAAAAACTACACTTACATACATTTAAACGTACATTCACCGACACTCACCCTCGCGAAAACACACACACCCCCATAAAACGCACACGAACAACACACACACACAAGCGCCTACACCCCAACACACGCGGACACACACACCCTCCTTACCTCTCTCTCTCTCTCTCTCCTTCCCCCTCCTCCCCCCGCCCCCTCCTTCCATCCTATCACTTACCTGCTTGTAAGTAGAACCTCGACTTGGTGTTCAGTCCCACCTAATTGATCTACCAGCGGTCCAGGTGGCGCCTCCTATCTACTTATCTACTGAACCTTCTGTCAGATCTACACTACCTGGGTGTTTGTAATACTTCCTTAACCCACTCCTGCTCCTCCCCTCTCCTCCTACTCCTTCTCTCTCTCTCTCTCTCTCTCTCGTTTCGCTCTGTTCCTCGTCAGTTTTTTTTTCTCTCTCTCTTTTTTCTTTTTCTTTTTCTAGTTCTTTTTTTTTCTTTTTCTTCTTATTCATCTTTTCCTTCATATCGTTATTATTATTTTCTTCTTCTTCGTCATCTTTTTCTTTTCTTCTTCTTCTTCTTCTTCCTCCTCCTCCTCCTTAGCTACTACTATTACTACTGCTACTACTACTACCAGTACTACTACTATTGTTATTACTTCCATTATTAATAATTATCCTCCTCCTCTTGCTCTTCTTCTTCTTCCCCCTCCTCCTCCTCTCCATTAAATTCTCCTTCTCCCCCCTCCTCCTCCTCCTTCTTATCCTCCTCCTCCTCCTCGTCTTCCTCCTCCTCCCCTTCTTCCTCCTCCTCCACCTCCTCCTCCTCCTCCTCCTCCTCCTCCTCCCTCCTCCTCCTCCTCCTCTCTTTCTCTCCTCCTCGCGATCTTATCTTCCTGGTGATATGATACAGTTTAGAACTTCGACCATGAGGAGGGGAGGGGGATTAGGGGGATAAGGAGGGGGGTTGGGGATGGGCAAGCTGGGGGGAGGGAGGGAAGCGGGAGGGGGCAGGGGGGGGATCTTCTCCTGGGCTTTACGTGCCTTAGCTGCCGTGTCTTCCTACCTGGGGCGATCTGCCTGGATTTCTCTGGATTTTTCTTTCTTTTTCTTTCTTTCTTTCTTATTTTATTCTTTCTTTCTCTCTCTCTCTCTCTCTCTCTCTCTCTCTCTCTCTCTCTCTCTCTCTCTCTCTCTCTCTCTCTCTCTCTCTCTCTCTCTCTCTCTCTTTCTTTCTTTCTTTCTTTCTTTCTTTTTATTTGTGTCTGTATTTGTCTCGTTCACTGTCTTTGTGCTTCTCTCTCTCTCTCTCTTTCGCTCTCAGTTTATCTGTGTATTTTTATGTATCTATTTATCTACGTATATATCTCTCTCTCTATATATCGCTATCTGTTTATTTCTCCATCTCTCTCTCTCTCTCTCTCTCTCTCTCTCTCTCTCTCTCTCTCTCTCTCTCTCTCTCTCTCTCTCTCTCTCTCTCTCTCTCTCTCTCTCTCTCTCTCTCTCTCTCTCTCTCTCTCCCTCCCTCCCTCCCTCCCTCCCTCCCTCCCTTCCCTCCCTCCCTCTCTCTATCTTTATCTCCTGTTTTTTGCACACACACTCGCGCAAGTGTATGTACGCGTGTCCGTATGTACATATTAGTAAACACATCGTCATTTCGACCGCCCTAAAAAAAATCAAATTTGAATTTCCATCGATATAAAAATGATAGAAAGTATCAAATAGGGTTAATTTATGCGCAGAACATTTGTCAGATCGCGGACGTGTGTGTCGGTTCGAAATGGGTGCTAAAAATAGATCGAGGTTGTGCCATAATTTTTTTGGGGGGGTGGAGTAAGGGAGGGGGGAAGGGAAGGGGAAGGGAGAAGGGGGAAAGGGGAAAGGGGAAAGGAGAGAGGGAAGGTAGAAGGGAAGGGGAAAGGGGAGAGGGGAGAGGTAGAAGGGAAAACCAAGATAGAAGGTGAAGAGCACAGAAAAATTCAAATAGAAAATAAATAAATAAATAACACAATAAAGAGAGAAAAAAAAAAAAACAAGAATTCGAGACAGAGAGAAATTAAGAGAGAAAGAAAAAGAGATAGGGGAGCTAGATAGGACAGGGGAGAGGGGGGGGGGCGTATAGAAGGGGGGGGGGCTATTACGAAGCTGATCACGACGTCTCATAAATTATCAGCTGATGTCATTAAGGGCGGCTGACGTTCAATCCATGGTAGTCTTTGCGATGTCAGTGGTCGACACTCACTTCAACGCTCACTTCCACGCTGACGTCTCGCTTCCAAAGTCACTTCAACGAGTGTATTGAAGTTGCGTTCGTGTCTGTATCTATCTACTTATCTGGCTATGTATGTATCTATCTATTCTAGGTTTATTCATGTATCTATTTTTTTATCTGTCTATATATCTGTCCATCTAATTATTTGTGCATCTATCTATCTCTCTATCCATTTATCTATCTATCTATCTACCTACCTACCTACCTACCTATCTATCCATTTATTTATCCATCTATCTACCTACCTACTTCCCTACTTACCTATCTATCTATCCATCAATCTGTCCATCCATCCATCTACCCTTAAGACCAAATTTTGACAACATCTAAAACATTACTATTACTATACTTGACGTGGATCCGACAGAAACACTAGCAACATTTCAACTTGCAAGGACAGTCAGCAAAGTGAATCAACATTAGTTACACATTAATGAGATCTACACATGGTTCGAACATGTGACTGGTATACTTGTAATTTGAGGTGTACTGTGTCTGTGTATTTACCTTAATTAACTTCAATATTGAGTTTCGGTCATCAGGGGAAAAATATCGTGTATAGATTAATTTTTGTATTTTTGCTCTCATATTTTTTCTTTTTTTTCTTTCTTTCTTTCTCTGTGTCTATTTGTATATTTGTATATCTCTTCGTTATCTTTTCACTGTCTCTTCCCTTTCGTTGTTTTTTGTTTTTTGTTTTTTTCCTTTTGTGATGTTTATGGATTCGTATTTTCCTTCTTTCACTTCTTCTTCTGTTTACCCTTTTTCCTCTTGGTTCTTCTTTTCATTATTTCTTCTTTCCTTCCTTCTCTTCTCTTCCCTTTCCTTCTATTCTCTTCTTTATCTTCTTTTCCCTTTCCCTCCCTTCCTTTCGCTTCGGCCACCCTCATGGCGACGCAAAACTGCAAAGTCAGAGCGCAGGTGTGCTGTGACCCCTTCCCATCTCCCCATCTCCCCCCATCTCCCCTCTCCCTTCTTTCCCCCTCTCCTCCTCCGCCACCTCCCGTTCTATCCCCCTTTACCTTTCCCTTCCTTCTTCTCCCTCTCCCTCCTCCTCTCCTCTCCCTTCCCTCCTCTCTGTCTTTCCCCTCTCCCTCTCCTACTCCCCATCCTCCCTTTCTATCCTTTCCCTTCCCTTCTTTCTTCCCCCTCTCTCCCTCTCCCACCTCCCGCCCTCTCCCCCTCTCCCATCTCTCCCCCTTTCCCATCCTTCTCCCTTCCTTCCCCCCTACTCCGCCTTTCCCCTCTTCCCCTACTCTCCCTTCCTCCCTCCCCCCCTGCTTTGCCTTTCCCCTCCCTCCCCCTACCCCCTACCCCCGCCCCAGGAACCCCAGCCTCGCGTGTCAAGCCAAATGATATCAAATTATCCGAGCCACAAATCACACGGCCTTTCCTACACGCAGGCGCGCGCGCGAGCGAGGGATGGACACTGGATACGTTTTGGGGAGGGATGTCGGGGGGGGGGGGGAGGGAAGGGAGAGAAGAGGGGAGTGGGGGAGAAAGAGGGAAGAAGGAGAAGGGGGGATAATGATGTTTATATTTATATCTATAGTGGGTTCCATGTTTTACATCATTATGAATGTAAAATTTCTCTCTCTCTCTCTCTCTCTCTCTCTCTCTCTCTCTCTCTCTCTCTCTCTCTCTCTCTCTCTCTCTCTCTCTCTCTCTCTCTCTTACCACGAGTTCCAGCAAAATTTACATGACTGACAGAGCAAGAAACGAAAGGGGAGCAGAAGAGGGGAGAAAGAGATAGAGAGGAAGTAGGGAGTGGGGGAGAAGTTGTGAAAACTCCCCCCCTCCCCCCTTCCCCACCCCAACCCGCACCCCTAACCCCCCTATTACCACCCCTACCTCCCCTATTACCACCCCTACCCCCCCTATTACCACCCCTACCCCCCTATTACCACCCCTACCCCCCCTATTAGGTAATCCCCCTTAGAGAGACATCGATTAATCCTATCAAACATGTAAACATTAATTGAATGCTTGAGACAGGCACGAGGGCGGTAGGGTTCAATTAACAGATAGATTAATTGGGCAGTATATTTTATCCGCTAATGGATACCCATTTCCTAGACGAAATTCGAGTTGAAGGGGGGTTGGGGTGGACAAGGGAAGGGGAGAGAGGAAGGGGAGTGGACGGGGAGGGGAGAGGAATGGGGAGGAGGGGGTGGACGAGGGAGAGGGGGAGAGGGAGGGGGAGAGGGAGGGGGAGGGGGTTGGTAGTTCAGTCTACTTCCGGGGAATATCTACCGGTAGTTTGTGGATTCTTAAGTTGATGGATTGGTTAGATTGATGTGGTGTTGTAGAGGTTGCAATGCAGTGCAGGGATTATTTTTTTCACCGGAAGACAGAAGAAATATATTATCTGAGAAAAAAAGAGGAAAAAAACATAAGATTCAAACACAAACACAAAATAAACACAATCATACAAACACTCACAATCACGCACACACAATCACACACGCACACGTACACACACACACACACACACACACACACACACACACACACACACAATCACACACACACACACAATCACGCACACACAATCACACACGCACACACACAGTCACAAACCCGCACACACACAATCACACACACACACACACACACGCACAGTCACACACACACATACACACACACACACACACACACACACACAATCACACACACACACACACACACACACACAATCACACACACACACACATCTTTATCCCTTTTTTCCCTCACGGATACAAAACGCTCTACTCCTGGCCGATCACACGCACTGGGATTCGAATCTCGTCGGGCTTCGCTGCTCTCGAAACGTCGAAGCGAAGCAGAGTGTTTCGTGCTTCGTTGGATCATGAAACACGAGCTTCCGAACGCCGCCATCTTGACAGATTCGTTGGCTTTGTCGATTAGCAAGTGGAGACAGAAAGATGATTTATTTATTCTTACTTTAGTTATTTTTCGTATATTCCTATCCATCTTCATTTTCTCTCTTCCACACCTTCTTCCCTTCTTTCTCCCTTTCCTTCTTCGTCTCTTCCTTCACCCTTTTTCTCATCTTCTCTTTCTCCCTCTCTTTCCTCTACCTCACCCTATCACCCTCACCCTTTCCCTCTCTTTCCTCTACCTCTCTTTCCTCCCTACCTCACCCTCTCCCTCACCCTCTTTCCTTTCTTTTTCCTCTACCTCTCCTTCTCCCTCACCCTTTCCCTCTCTTTCCTCTACCTCACCCTATCACCCTCACCCTCATCCTCACCCCATCACCCTCTCCCTCTCTTTCCTCTACCTCACCCTCACCCCATCACCCTCTCCCCCACCTCCCCACCCCCCACGCAATCTACTAGATCACCTTCTCGCCATCAATCAAATCGCAGAGATCGTGTTTGCGATGGCGTGTACAGCGGCAGAAGTACATTAGGCACCACTTGATTACTCTGTAACTGTGGCGGGTCGGTGAGCATGGAAGGGGGGGGGCGGGGGGGCGGGGAAGGAGGGGTGAAGGAGGGGTGAAGGGATGAGGAGGGGGGGGGCGGGGGGAGAAGGAGGGTGTGAAGGGATGAGGAGGAGGGGGAGCGAGGGGGAGAAGGAGGGGTTAAGGGATGAGGAGGGAGGGAGAGGCAGAGGCGCAGGGGAGAAGGGGAGGGGTGTGAAGGGATGACAGGGGGGGGGGGGGGGTAAAGAGGTTGCTGCTTGGAGGAGGAGGAAGGGGGTGGAGAGGAAGGAAGGAAAGAGCGGATCTCAACACTTGTCAGTCTCTTTTTTTTATTTACTCTAATTTTGCATGCTTGGATGGGGAATGTGTGTTTATAGTTTGTTTGTTTTTATGTTTTGTCTCTGTTCTATGTTGTTGTTTTTTCTTTCTTTGCATGTGCTGTAATTATTTTCCATTGTTTGTTTTTTCTTTCTTTACTTATAAGTGTTTTTAATGTTACTTGATTGTAATTACTATACTATTAAAGAATTGACATAAATATGTTTATGAAATAATATACATTCTCTCTATCTATATACAACATCTATTTATATATCGCTATCTCTCTCTCTTTCTTTCTCTCCTTCCCTCCGTCCCTCTTTCTCCTTCCCTCCTTCCCTACTTCCCTCCCACCCTCACCTTCTCCCACCCTCTCTCCCTTTCTCCCCTCTCCACTCCCTCCTTCCCTCCATCCCTCCTTCCTTCCCTTCCACCCTCCTTCCCTCCTTCCCTCCCACCCCTCACTCTCTCCAACCTCTCTCCTCTTCTCCCTCCCTCCTTTCCCTCCTCCACCCTCCATCCCTCCAACCCTCTCTCCTCCTCCCTCCCTCTCCCCCCTTTCCTTCCCTCCATCCCTCCCTCCTTCCCTCCCACCCTTACCCTCTCCCACCCTCTCTCCTTTCTCCCTCCCTCACCCTCTTCCATCCCTCCCTTACCACCAACTAACCACCCTCTCCCTTTTCCTCCTACAGGCTACGGGTACGACAGCGCCGCATACGGGGGTCAAGGCTACCCGTACATGACAGGTCAGGTGTACGGCGGGTATGACATGACCCGTGGCTACTCTCCGACCTCGACCTCGACCCCGTCTTACATGAACGGGTCGTACAGTTCGGCTATGTACGCCTCAGCACCGTCTCCCTATTCCATGAGTCAAGTGAGTGTTTGAAAAGCAAATTTTTGTTTTCGGATTTTTATTTTAATTCATTTTGGGGGTTGTAGGATGGGGGGATGGGGGGAGGGGGAGAAGTTTGTAAGGTTTTTTTTTTGTGTGTTTTTGTCATTAAAAAAAAAGAAATTCTCTTGATTATTTTTTTGGATTTTGTTTTTATTGACATTCTTTCATGGTATAACGTAATGGAAAAAAATAAAATAAAATGGACATAAATATAATAATTCTAATATCAAGCAACGAGATGAATAACAAACCAAACCAAAAATAAATAAATAAATAGATAAAAAAGAATAAAAAAATATATAAAAATAGACAAAAAACAAACAAACTTCAACCAGCGACCTCAACCAAGATTCCCGACTCACTAACCCCCTCCTTCGCCGCCTTCCGCAGATGGCTTCGATGGCATCCGTAGGTTCCGTCGGTTCCGTGGGTTCTTCGGCGTCCCACTCCCCCACGCCCATAAAGTCTGAGACGCCCACCCTCCCAGTCTCGTCTCCTGGAGCCTCCATGCCACCCTCAGCTAGCCACACCACACCAGGTGATTATCCAAGTACGTAAATATACCCGGACACGGTACTGGTCTCTTAACAACAGACACGATGATAGGGAATGCTTTTGGGGGGGCGGGGGGGGGGGGGAGACTGGGGCTTATGGGCTCGCTGTCTCCCCCTTCTTTTTCTTTTTTTTCTTTGTTTCTCCTTTTGATTTTTTTTCTTTTCTTTTCTTTTTGGGTTATTGGTCTTCTATTCTTTTGTTGTTGTCTCTTGTCTGTCTCTCTGTCTCCTTGTCTTTTGTTTCTGTCTCTTTGTCTCTCCCCTCTCTCTGTTTCTCTGACTCTCTCTGTCTCGTCTCTGTCTCTCTCTCTCTCTCTCTCTCTCTCTCTCTCTCTCTCTCTCTCTCTCTCTCTCTCTCTCTCTCTCTCTCTCTCTCTCTCTCTCTCTCTCTCTCTCTCTCTCTCTCTCTCTCTCTCTCCTCTCTCTCTCTCTCTCTCTCTCTCTCTCTCTCTCTCTCTCTCTCTCTCTCTCTCTCTCTCTCTCTCTCTCTCTCTCTCTCTCTCTCTCTCTCTCTCTCTCTCTCATTCCTCCACCTTTTTCTCTTTTTTCCTCTTCACTCACTCTTCTCTTTTTCTCTTTCTTTGCATCTACTTCTCCCTTCCCATCTGTATATTTCTCTTTCTCTTTCTTTTTTCTCTCATTCTCTCTTTCTTTCTCTTTCTCTCATTCTCTCTTTCTCTTTCTTTCTCTCTCTCTCTCTCTCTCTCTCTCTCTCTCTCTCTCTCTCTGTCTCTCTCTCTCTCTCTCTCTTCCTTTCTCTTTCTTTCTCTCTCTCTCTCTCTTTCTCTTTCTCTCTTTTCTCTCTCTTCTCTCTCTCTCCCTCTCTCTCTCTCTCTCTCTCTCTCTCTCTCTCTCTCTCTCTCTCTCTCTCTCTCTCTCTCTCTCTCTCTCTCTCTCTCTCTCTCTCTCTCCCTCCTTCCCTCTCTCTCTCTCTCTCTCTCCCTCCTTCTCCCCCTCCGCCCCCCGTTCGACAACCCGCTCTCACCGGCGGCCCAGAGCGCACTAAGCCCTCCCTCTCCCGCAGCGAGCGTGATGAAGCGGGAGTACGCGCCAGGCCAGCCGGGCCAGCAGGACCTCTCGCAGATGATCTCCATGTACCTGCCGGGGTCCCAGGAGCGCCATGAGCAGCAGAAGGCCGCCGCCGCCGCCGCCTACATGTCCCACGCACACTACCACGCCCACGCCGCGACTTCCCCCGAGCAGATGCCGCCCGCACCCATGCCTCTCACCCACATGTAACACGCGCGCGCCAGGACTTAAGTGTTTGTGAGGCCGCGCGCCCACGCGAGCGGCAGAGGGCGAGGGCGGACAGCGAGGCGGGGGAGCCGCCGCCGCCGCCAGGGAGCGCCACCCGCGGAAGCCACCCACCTCCACCCACCACTGCCCAGGATTCCCCTCGGCGCGGGCGTGACGACTGCCGGGTGGGTGCCCGGGCGCGCCCCCCAGTCCCCGTCGGGCGGCGGGTCCAGCGGCCGCCCGCCGCGCCCCCGCCCCCCCCGGGCCGGCGCCAGCGTGTCACGTCGTACCAGTGAGGCTCGGTCCCTCCGCGGTAGCAGGAACTCTTTTGAAATGTGATAATCGCATAAATGTAATGTTATGATGAATAAAATATTAATAATATTAATGGTGAGAATAATTAAAAAAGTGTGTATGTAATACTACGTTCTTAATGCCATAATTTATACGGACGTGTGTGTGTGTGTGTGTATATGCGTGTAATGTCTGAGAGGTTCAGGCACAGTGTTAGCTAGAGGCGGCCATGTGTACACGTGTGTGTGTATGTGTGCACGCCCGGGGCGGCCGCTCTTGTACATATGGAAGTTTTGCGCCCCTGTACATACCTCCCTCCCCCCTCACCCTCCTCCCCCTCCCGCGCCGGACTCCGCCGCCCGCGCCGCCGCCCACTTCCACCGGCCGCCCGCGCGTCGCCCGGCAGCCCGCTCTCTCGCCCGAAGACCCTTGCGCCGCCCTTGTGCGGAGCAAACCCGGGCTGCCCGTGGGTTCCGCGGGCGTGGGTGCGTGGGCGGACAGGAAGCGTGGGCGCGGAAGGGCGAACATCCCACCTGCGGCGCCTCTCGCTGGCGGCGCGACGCCCGCCGGCTGGAGGAGGCGCCGCCGAGCCCAGGCGGGCGCAGAGGGCGCCTCGAGGGCCGCCCGGAGGAGGCCAGGAACGCTGCCCTTTCGCCCATCAGCCGCGCTGGATGGAGCCACAAGACGCCGGCCTGTTCCTCGAAGGCGGTTGTGACCCCGCCCGCCGCCCACGCCCCGCGGGCGGCCTCGACGGCAGCGGCGGCGGCGGCGGCGGCGGGGAGGGGGAGGGGGCGGGGCGGGGGCGTCGGCCGGGAAGACCGTTTACATCTTTTTTGGCTTTTCTTTTTTTCTTTTTTTTATTTGTCTGATTCTGTATATCATTTGTACATAACGCACCGATATTTGTCTTGTTATACAACACAGTGGATGAACCGACGTTTCTTTATCGTTGGAAATGAAAAAAATAAAAAAGAAATTCAGTGGACAAGAGGCTGTATTCTTTCACTCCCCCTAATGATGATGGTGATGATGGTGATGATGATGAAGGTGATGATGATGAAGGTGATGATGATGATGATGGTGATGATGGTGATGATGATGAAGGTGATGATGATGAAGGTGATGATGATGATGATGGTGATGATGATGAAGGTGATGATGATGATGATGGTGATGATGATGATGAAGGTGATGATGGTGATGGTGATGATGATGGTGGTGAAAATAATAACACCGGTGATGGTGATTATTATAAGTGATGCAAATACTACGATGATAATGATGATAGGCATGTTGATAAAAAAAAATATATATATATATGTATATGTTAGTGAGCAAGGAAAATTCTAAGGAAAATAATAATTAGCTTTATAGTAATTATAATCATATAAAACTAGATACACATGCACAGGCGCATTCAACACAAACACACACACACACCAACACCAACACACACACACACACACACACACACACACACACACACACACACACACACACACACACACACACACACACACACACACACACACACACACACACACACACACACACACACACACACACACACACACACACACACACACACACACACACACACTCGCGTTAAAACATACAAACAAATATACGTACTATACCTACAAGAACATGTACTATACCTAACTTTTTTTTTCTTATTCTCAAATTGAAATGAACTAAATGTGAATAAAAATTATACAAACACAAAATAAAACACTGCCAATATTATTAAAGATGTTGATGATGTGATAATAATATGTCACCAAATCTAACTTGATTATGTTAATGGTAATAATCAAAATGATATCATAATGATAGAATAGTAATGATGATAATGATAAGGATGATAGTAGTGATAATAGTAACAATAAAATGATAATGATGATAGGGATAATGATAATAATAATGATAATAAAAAAACATTAACAATAATGATAATGATTATAAACTTTATTACTTTTATTATCATTATCATTATTAGTATTACTATCATCTTTATCGTTATTATCATTATTTCTACTATCATTACTATAACGATAGTAACTATAGTAATCATAATCATAAAAGAAATGATAATAATAATTAAGATAATATAAGTAACAACGATAAAAAGCAATGACAAAATGAAAAAAATATCAAGATTAGAACATGACGTATAATGTTAATATCAGGAATATAATTGATAAGGATGATAAACCAAATATTGAAAAAATGATAATGAAAGCAAATTATTGTTTATTGTATTACGAAGACCACAAAAATATACTCATACTAAAATGGAATAGAATATTGACATTATCTATGAATAAGAGAGCAGTAAGGAACAAATTAGCATGATAAACAATGATTTCAATTAAGAACATGAAAACAGGAGTAAAGATATAATTGATAATGATGATGATAATAACAATGATAATCATGATTAAAAAATGATGATAACAATTCTAATAAAAAATAAGGATGATAACAATTCTGATAAAAAATAATGATGATAACAATCGGATGTGATAATAATAACAGCAACAGCAACAGCAACAACAATGATAACAATAACAATAATAATAGTAATGATGATGAAAACAACAATAAAACAACAATAATGAAAATATTGATAATAGTAATAATAATGATAACAATAATAATAATAAATATCATATTTATTGGGATAATAATAACAGTAATAATAATGATAAGGATAATAATAATGATCAAAATAATAATAGTAATAATGATAATAATAATAAGAAGAACTAATGATAATAATAATGATAATAGTAATAATAATAATAATGATAGTAAAATACCAATAAAGGTATTAGCAATAACAAGATAATAATATGATAATGATAATGATGATGACGGTAATGATAATGATGATAATAATAATAGCAATCATAATGATAATCCTTACTATTATTATCATCATTACGCTTGTAATTATTATTATTATTATTATCATTATCGTTATTATTATTATTATTATTATTATCATTATTATTATTATTATTATTATTATTATTATTATTATTATCATTATTATAATTATTATTGTTATTATTATTATTATTATTGTCATTATTATTATTATCATAATTATTATTATCACTATTATCATCATTATCGTTATCGTTATTACTATTATCATTTTTATTATCATTATTACTATCATTATCATCATTATCATCATCATCATCATTATTATTATCATTATCACTTAGCTTAATTCCATTTCTTACAATAGATATTCTGTTGCAAGCGCTGACAGAGAGTCGGCAAGAACGCTATCAATGCAACAAGCAGCACACATGATAATGATAATAATAATGATAATAATGATAATAATGATAATAATAATAATAATAATAATAACGATAATAATGGTAATGATAATAAAATAAAAATAATGAAAATAAGATGATAATAATATTAGCAACAAGAATAAGAATAATAGTAATGATAATAATAATGATCTTCATAACAGTGATAATAATCATAACAATACTATTGATCATAATAATACAAATTATGAAAATATATTGGTATTGGTATTAATAATAATAACACTGAAAATGATAGCGCGGGTAACAATAATAATAATGACAATCATAATAATAATAGTAATAATGGTAATGAAAAAAACAATAATGGAAATAATGTAGACAATGATAGGGATGATATAATATCGATGATGACAATATCAATAAAGACAAAAATATTGACAACAGTAATAATAATATTAGCCGTAATAATGAATATGACAATAATGATGATAATGAGGAGGAGGAGGACACTAACAACAATAATGATAATGATAACAAAACTGATAACAATAATAATGAAAAAATTAAAATTAATAATAATCTTCATGTTAATACTAATAAGAGTAAAAAGGATAATATTAATAATAGTGATAACAATAATAACAATAAATATCAGTGATAATCTTCATATAATGTTAATAACAATGCTAATGATAATTTGAAAATAAAGAAAATTTTGCTAAAAACAATAATGATAACAACAATATGAATATTATTATAGACAATAAAGAAAATAATAGTGGTAATAATGATAATAACGATAATGATAACAATAGTAATGAGGATAACAAAAATGTTGATAATAACAATGATAAAATCATAATAATAACAATAATGATGATAATGATAATACTGATAATGGTAATAATGATATCAATACGGATAATAATGATAATTGTTGATATCAATATTATTACTATCAATTTTGTTATTATCATTATTATTATCATTTTTATCGTTATTATTACTGTTAATGATATAGAAAGTAATGACGATGATAATGATAATAGTAACAATAGGAATCATACTAATTTCAATACTACTAATAATGATTATAATAATAATAACAGCAACAATAACAGTGATAATGATAATAATAACAATAACAATAATGATTATTACCATTATTATCATTATCATTGTTATTATTATTATTATAATTATTATCATCAATATTACTATCATCATCATTATTATTATGATAATAACAATCATTATAATACTAATAATGCAAATAATGATAATAATGATAGTGATAATGACAATGATAATGATAATAACAATGACAACGATAATTATTACAATAATTATGATGATTATTAATTTCATTATCACTATTATTATCAACATTATCATTATTACTATAATAATCACCATCATCATCAAAATAATAATAATTCATATTAATGTATTGATAATTATGATAATAACAATGTATCAATAATGATAATAGCACAGGCTTTCACCTCTCTCTCTCTCTCTCTCTCTCTCTCCCTCTCTCTCTCTCTCTCTCTCTCTCTCTCTCTCCCTCTCTCCCTTTCTCCCTCTCTCTCTCTCTCTCTCTTTCTCTTTCTCTTTCTCTTTCTCTCCTCCCTCCCTCCCTCCCTCCTCCCTCCCTCCCTCCTCCCTCCCTCCTCTCCCTCCCTCCCTCCCTCCCTCCCTCCCTCCTCCTCCCTCCTTCCTCCCTTCCTCCCTTCTCCCTTCCTCCCTTCCTCCTCCCTCCTCCCTCCTCCTCCCTCAGTCCCCCCCCCCTCTCTCTCTCTCTCTAACGCCAACAATGGATGCCAGCACGTAAGTTCTGAAAAGGTCAGTCACAACTTTCCTTCTCTTCAATTAAATCATCGAAGAGGGATTGTGACTGACGATTTTCTTTTTGTTTCTTTGTTTGTTTGTTTGTTTTTTGTCTTGTTTGTTCTTTTTGCTTGTTTTTCTTCTTTTCGAATGCGGGTTTTGTTATTCTTTTTTATTTTTTATTATTATTATTCCTTTTCTTTTCGTCTGTTGCATGCGATTGGTTGGATTTATTTTTATCTTTTTTGATTTTGAAGTGAAAATCTTACTTAAGGAAAAAGAAAAAATAGATATGGATAAATGAAACAATTATGAATATCCTCTGTTTTTTTTTTCGCTTTCTTTTCCAAGTATTATGCTTTCTTTGATTTTTGATTGAATATTTCTGATAGAGTATTTACAATGAAAAATAAATCTATTCTTCCACTTGATCGACAACATATTTAGAGCTCAAAGTTCTATCATCAGATATATTTATTCATTCTTTACTTTGTTTTCTTTTAATTAATTATCTATTTCTCTTTCTTTCTTTTATTCGGAAACTCAAAACTACAACAAAAATGGAAACAAAATTCAACGTACATATTGAACTCCAAGATAGATCTGTTGTTATAACTGTTCTCATTATTATTGTTATTATCATTACCATTATTATTATCATAGTAGTTATTGTTATCGTAATTACTGCCATTATCAATGCCATTATTACTATCGTTATTCCTATCGCTATTATTATCATTACCATTACAGGAGTTGTTAACACTATTATTATTAATATCAGTATTCCTATCATTATTATTATCATTACCATTACAGTTATTGTTAATGCTATTTTTATCAATATCATTATTATTATTATTATTATTATTATTATTATTATCATTATTATTATTATCATCATTATTGCTATTATTATTGTTATTAGCATCATTACTATTAATATTGCTATTACAACCATTATTTTTTTTCTGTTATCACATTCATTATTATCATTATTGGTCCTAGTATTATTATCCTCTTTTTAAAATCATCGTTGTCATTATTGTTATTATATACACACACAAAACCATACACACACACACACACACACACACACACACACACACACACACACACACACACACACACACACAGAAACATACATATAAACTCACGCACATATATATACATTTACATTTATACTCACATATGTATATTTTCATATGTTTTTATTGTCATGAAAAAAGACGATTTCATTTTGCGGGATTCAACATATTTTCCAATAACTAAAAAAGGAAAAGAAAAAATATCTAAAACACGACAACAACTACAACAACAACAATAACAATAACAATGATAATAGTGATAACAGTAAAAAAGATAATGATAATAGTTATAATAATGATAATAATAACAACAATGATAATGATAACAACAATAGAAATAATGATGATAATAATGATGATGATAATAACAATAATAATGATAATAATAATAAGGATAATAATAATAATAATAATAATAATAATAATAATGATAATAATAATAATAATGATAATAATAATAATAATGATAATAATAATAAGGATAGTAATAATAATAATAATAATAATAATGATAATAATAATTTTAATAATAATAACAATAATAATAGAAATGGTAATAAGGATAACAATAATGATGATGATATTAATATTAATGATAACAACAATTATGATGATAATAACAACAACAATGATAATGATAACAACAATGAAAATGATAATAATAATAATGATAATGACAATAATAATGATAATGATAATAATAATAATAATAATAATAATAATAATAGTAATAGTAATACAAATGATAACAATAATGATAATAATAACAACAACAATGATAATGATAACAATCCTTCCTCACGTGGATTCGAACCCGCGATCACCGATTCGAATTTGGGCGCCTTAACCCACTCGGCCACGATGACGAGGGCATCTTAAAGGTCATGATGATAATGATAATAATAACAGTAATGATAAAGTTAATGATATCAGTGAGGGTGATGTTATTATTATTAGTATTACTACCATTATTATAAAAAGATATTATTATTAATTTTTCTATAATGATTACTATAGTTATAATATCATTATTATCGTTATTATTTTTTTTTTTTATTATCATTATCATTATTATTATCATTATTACTATTACTATTACTATTACTATTACTATTACTATTACTATTACTATTACTATTACTATTACTATTACTATTACTATTACTATTACTATTACTATTACTATTACTATTACTATTACTATTATTATTATTATTATTATTATTATTATTATTATTATTATTATTATTATCATTATTATTATTATTATTATTATTGTTATTATCATTATTATTATTATTATTATTATCGTTACTCTTACTATCATCATTATCATTATTATCATAATTCTTATTGTTATTCTTATTATGATCATTATTATTATTACTATTACTATTATTATCATTATTGTTATTATTGTTGTTGCTGTTATTATCATTATCATTATTTTTGTTACTTTCATTATTATTACTACTACTATAATCATCATTATTGTTATCATTATCATTCTTATTATCTTTTTTATCATTATTATCATTGCTATTATTCGTGTTATTATTATTATTGTTATTATTATTATTACTATTATTATTATTATTATTATTATTATTATTATTATTATTATTATTATTATTATTATTATTATTATCATTATTATTATCATTATCATTATCATTATCATTATCATTATCATTATCATTATTATCATTGTTACTATTATTACTATTAATATTTCATCATTATTTTTACCCCCGCCAAGGATATGTCTTGGTAACGTTGGCTAGTTTGTTGTTTGTTGGTTAGCAGGATAACACAAAAAGTCATGAACAAATTTTTATGATTTTTTTTATAAGAGGTGTGTTTTAATCCAACTTAGAATCAATTAAATTTTGCGTGATATGGATCATGAGCGAGAGCCTGTGCTTGATAACTAAAATAAAAATATATGAACATATGTTTGTGATTCGTTAGAAACAAGGGTAGCGCTTCTGTGCTTGATTAAGAGGTGTCATTATCATTATTGTAATTATTATTGTTATTCATATTATTGTTATTTTTTTAGTTATCATTGCTACTATTAATATCATTATCATGATTGTTATCCCCTTCTAAGGATGATATGTTTTTTGGTAGCGTTGGTTAGTATGTTGTTAGTTGGTTAGTAAGATAACTCAAAAAGTTATTTACGAGATAATTCAAAATGTTATAACCCTATCTTTGTGATATGTATTGCCTTGGCGGAGGTATGCGGTCTCTGGGTGACTGTAGTTATGATTATAAGTGTTATTGTTATGATCATCATCATTATCATTGTTATCATATCTATTATTATTATTGTTGTTATTGTCACAATCTTCATTATCATTATCATTTCAATTTCCATTCATAATCATCATTATCATAATCACTATTATTATCATCGTTATTTTATTGTTGTTTGTTATTATTGTCACCATCATTCCTATAATCATCACTATTATGTTGATTTCACCTTTATCATCAAGTATGAGAATCAGAATAATATGTATATACAAGGAATGGTAAATATGATAAAATTACCTGATATATAAGCAGTTAGGTTGTGTCGTAAAAAAGCACAATTACGGGGACGAAAAATTAATAATAAAACAAACAAAGAAGTAGGAAATGATGTAAAGAATTCTTGAAAAAAGTATTTAATCAAAAAAAAGAAATAGAAAAAGTAAAACCACACAAAAAAATCTTCAACCGAATTATGAAAAATTCACCAAAAAAAAAAAATACCTGACACGGATAAAAAAAAAAAAAAAAAAAAAAAAAAGCGAAATAAAGAAAAAAAACTAAAAAAAACGAAACAAAGTAAAGAAAAAAAACGAAAAAAGAAAAAAAAGAAAAAGAAAAAAAAGATATCTAATATAAAAGAAAAAAATCTAATATAAATGGTGTTACGGGTTATTGAACACTTTTATTGACTGGCTGATCGACCCAGGGCGGCAGGTGTGAACAAGAGGTGTGCTGATGGTGAGACAAGGGGGGGGGGGAGAGGGGGAGGGAGGGGGGGGTGTTCTCGCCTTCGTTATACTTGTTCTTGTGTTTGTTTGTTTGTTTTTCTTGTTTAGGTGTATTGTTTTTTTGTTTTTTTGTTTTCGGGTGATCTTGATTTTCTTTCTTTTTTTACTGTCTTTGTTCATTCCCTTTCTCTCTCTCTCTCTCTCTCTGTCTGTCTGTCTGCTTATCTATGTCTATCTATCTATCTATCTATCCATCTATCTCTCTTTACATGTGTGTGTGTCTATGGGTATATATTTTTTTCTCTCTCTTTCTCTCTCTCTCTCTCTCTCTCTCTCTCTCTCTCTCTCCCTCCCTCCCTCCCTCCCTCTCCCTCCTCTTTCTCTCTTTCTTTCTCTCCCTATCTCTCCCTCCCTCCCCCTCCCTCCCTCCCTCCTCCCACTCCTCCATCCATCCCTCCCTCCCTCTCCCTCCTCTCTTTCTCTCTTTCTTTCTCTCCCTATCTCTCCCTCCCTCCCTCCCTCCATCCCTCCCTCCCTCCCTTCCACCCTCTCCCCCCCCTCTCTCTTTCTCTCTTTCTCTCTCCGTCCCTCGCACCGTGCATGCCGTACGCTCGTTACTTACTCCATCTATCTCCCTGTATCTTATTCGCTCTATTTACTCTCACTCGCCCGAGAACCGATTAATGTGAATAAAGCATGAATGGTGGAGATGGTGGAGGATCGACTGAGATCGAAGGGCGGGTCAGATTTCGGATTGGCGCTGGCGTGGGGGGGGGGGATTTGGGGGTTGTT
>NC_091556.1:38220301-38222801 GCF_042767895.1 Penaeus vannamei | reverse complement strand
AAGAAGTAATAGAGAACACAAGAAGAAAAAAGAGGAGGAAAGGAAGGGACAGAAAGGAGATAGAGAGAGAAGAAGAAAACGAAGGGAATGAAAGGGAGATAGAGAAAGTGAGCATTTAGGGAAAGATTAGAATACCGGAGAGAGAGAGAGAGAGAGATGGAGAAAGAACGACATAGACAGAAAGAGAGAGAGCGAGAGAGAGAGGGAGAGAGAGAGAGAGAGAGAGAGAGAGAGAGAGAGAGAGAGAGAGAGAGAGAGAGAGAGAGAGAGAGAGAGAGAGAGAGAGAGAGAGAGAGAGAGCGATATGGACAGACAGAGAGAGAGACAGAGAGGGAGAGAGAGAGAGAGAGAGAGAGAGAGAGAGAGAGAGAGAGAGAGAGAGAGAGAGAGAGAGAGAGAGAGAGAGAGAGAGAGAGAGAACGACAGACAGAAAGAGAGAGAGAGAGAGAGATAGAGAGAGAGAGAGAGAGAGAGAGAGAGAGAGAGAGAGAGAGAGAGAGAGAGAGAGAGAGAGAGAGAGAGAGAGAGAGAGCGACATAGACAGAAAGAGAGAGAGAGAGAGAGAGAGAGAGAGAGGACGACATAGACAGAAAGAGAGAGAGAGAGAGAACGACATAGACAGAAAGAGAGAGAGAGAGAGAGAGAGAGAGAGAGAGATGAGACATAGACAGAAAGAGAGAGAGAGAGAGAGAGAGAGAGAGAGAGAGAGAGAGAGAGAGAGAGAGAGAGAGAGAGAACGACATAGACAGAAAGAGAGAGAGAGAGATTGGAAGAGAGAGAGAGATTGAAAGAGAGAGAGAGATTGAAAGAGAGAGAGAGTGAGAATAAACAGAAAGAAAACGGAAAAGGAAGACGAAGAGAACAAAGAAAAAAGACAAGAACGACGGCAGATGGGCAGGTGAAGGGTTGTGGGGAGGGGGTGAGGGGAGGGGAGGGGGGGCGAATGAGAAGAGGGGAGGGGGGGGAGAAGGAAGGAGAGGGGGGGGGGGGGGTCAGGTGTGACGCCGACCCTCTAGGTTAGACTATTAATAGCTCGAGTGATGCATTATCACCGTGGTCTGTAAACACTTGATGGACCTCAATTAATCATTAGGATACGTTAATTACACTTTTATTGCTCTGTCTCCTTTTTTTAAATTGCCTTTTCCTCCTCCGTCAACGGATATTTTCTTCTTCTTTTTTCTGTTTTTTTCTTCTTATTCTTATTTTCCTTATACTTTTCCTATCTCTTCTTCCTTTTTCTCCTGGTCCAACTTCTTTCGCTTCTTCTTCTTCTCCCACTCTTCCTTCTTTACTCGTTTCGTCTTCTTCGTTTTCTTCTTCTTCTCCTTCTTTTTCTGCTTCTTCTTTTTATTCTTCTTCTCCTCCTTCTAATTCCTCTTCTTCTCTATCTTCTTCTCCTGTTTCTTCTTTTATTCTTCTTCTCCATCTCCTTCTCCTTCCTCTTCTTCTTCTTCCTCTTATTCCTCTTCCTCTCCCTCCTCCTACTCATTCTTCTTCATCTTCTACTTTTATTTATTTATTTTTTTATCCAGTCATGACTCATGCATTATTTCTTTTGATTGCTTAGATAGATTTCTTATTTTTCAAATTCTTAGTTTTCTTCTTCTTCCTCTTCTTCTTCTTCTTCTGCTTTTAATCTTCTATTTTTTTCTTCTTCTTTCGCTTTTTTTTCTTTTTCTGCTTTTAATCTTCTATTTTTTCTCCTTCTTCTTTCTCTTCTTTTTTCTTCTGCTTATCTTTTTTTCTCTCTCTTCCTCCTCCTCCTTCTTCTTCGTCTTCTTATTTTCCTTATTTTCCTTCTTCTTTTTCTCTTCTATTTGTAACCTTTTTTCCACTGAACTCGAGATTACATTGATATCATATATAAATATATATATATATATATATATATATATATATATATATATATATATATATATATATATATATATATGTGTGTGTGTGTGTGTGTGTGTGTGTGTGTGTGTGTGTGTGTGTGTGTGTGTGTGTGTGTATTCCTAGATGCAAATGATAAATAACTGTAAAGATGAATAAAGAAGAGCTAACTCATACAAGACGATAACAAAAATTGACACAAAGGAATTAATGATAATTGCGAAAATGAGAATAAGACAAAACAGAAAAGTGTGATGATAAATTAAACGCCAATACACTCGAGACACACACACACGGGTAAATATGACACACATAAACACACACACAGACAAACAAACAGACACACAGAAACACATACACACACAGAAACAAACAGACACACAGAAACTCACACACACACAGAAACAAATAGACACACACAAAACCACGCACACAGGTAAACAGACACATAAACACACACACACACACACAGAAATAAACAGACACACATAACATACACAACTAAACAGATATACATAAACACAGACATACAGAGAAACAAATAGACACACACACACAGGTAAACAGACACACATAAACACATACACACAGAGAAACAAATAGACACACATAAAAACACGCA
>NC_091556.1:38207801-38210301 GCF_042767895.1 Penaeus vannamei | reverse complement strand
TCCTCCTTCTTTTTCTTCTCCTCCTTCTTCTTCTCCTCCTCCTCGTCTATCTTCTTCTTCTCCTCCTCCTCGTCTATCTTCTTCTTCTCCTCCTCCTCCTTCTCCTTCTCCCCCTCCCCCCCTCCTCTTCCCCCTCCCCCTCCCCCCCTCCTCCACCTCCTCCCCCTACCCCCCCTCCTCCCCCTCCTCCTCTTCTCCCGAACACGTGGACGGCAGGAGGAGGAGGAAGCCTCGTCCGCCGCAGCGAGTCCACAGCCTCCCGACGAACCCTCCTCCTCGTCGCTGAGGTTTCCAGGAGGCAGATTTCGGGCTCAGCGTCGGGGTTTCCGGGACGCCGCTCGGAGGGTCCCGGGAGCTCCGCGTCGAGTGGGCTTTGCCGTGAGGTTTCCGGAGGTTTCGGAGAGTCGCGGGAGAGAGATAGATGGATAGATAGATAGATAGATAGATAGATAGATAGATAGATAGATGGATGGATGGATAGATGGAGAGAGAGAGAAAGAGAGAGACTCGGATAGTCGCGGGAGATAGATAGATAGAGAGATATAGAGAGAGAGAGAGAGAAAGGAGAAGAGGATATAGAGAGGAGAAATGAATAAAGAGGAGGAGAGAGAGAGAGAGAGAGAAAGGAGGAAAAGGGGATATAGAGAGGAGAAATAAATAAAGAGAAAGAGAGAGAGAGAGAGAGAGGAATTAGAATTTCAAAAAAAAGTTGTCATCCAGTGCGTCGGACTTCATTCCCTCCCGAGTTCAGTAACAGAGAGCGAACGCCAGAGGGAGAGGAAAGCGTCCGAAGCCCAGTGGCAAATCCCGCCCGCTCTGGCCGCCCTTCCAATGGTCCACGGTCTACAAAAGCGGCGTCCGACACCCTGGCACTCCGGCCTGGGAGAACGCGCAATTCGCACACGTCCCTCCGCCCGGGGGAGGGGAATTCCCTCTGCGCTGAAACTGCGAATCCCACTCGATTTTTCCCCCTTTTCCGCCGTCGCCAGCGCAGAGAGCGGCCCTCCGGAACCGCGAGACCCCTCGGCCGCCTCGGGTTTTCCCCTCCCGACGGGCCCGACGCGTCCCTCTCCCCCTCCCGGCGCCCCCTTCGCCCGCTTCGGACGCGGGTCTCGTTGGGGTCTCCGTTGCGTAGCGAGAGACGGCCAAGCGAGGTTATTCCAATAATTACCGCCTCCAACCCCGCTAAACCCC
Source organism: Penaeus vannamei (assembly GCF_042767895.1). Taxonomy (NCBI): domain Eukaryota; kingdom Metazoa; phylum Arthropoda; class Malacostraca; order Decapoda; family Penaeidae; genus Penaeus; species Penaeus vannamei. Next base: position 38,209,107 of record NC_091556.1, on the reverse strand, counting down.
GCCGCCCGCCCTTGTGCACCCTCGGAACCCTCCCCGAAGCCTCGCCCCGCAACCCCCGGCGACGCAGAACCCCGCCGGAAACCCCGAAATAACGCCGACGACGGAGAGCGAAACAAAAATTAGCCTAGGTAACGTCAGCACCGGCGGCGGCATTCAGACGACGCACCTGGACTCCCCTCCGCTTCCCACCCCCCCGGCGGGAGAAGGGGAGGGGGGAGGGCAAGAGGGGAAGGGGGGAAGAGAGGAGGAGGAAGAGGGCAAGAGGGGGGGGTGAGAGGAAGAGAGGAGGAGGAGGGCAAGAGGAGGGGGAAGGGGGGAAGAGAAGAGGAGGAGGGCAAGAGGAGGGGGAAGGGGAGAAGAGAGGAGGAGGAGGGGAAGAGGGGGGGGGGTAGAGGTTCCTTAGGTACCACTCTAAAATATTTGCATGGGAAAAAATTCCTCTTTTATATACATTAGAATTTGGGAGAATTTTTTCCCTCCGATAAAATCGATTCTTCACGAAACGTAAACAAATAATATGGATAATGAATATATACCGAAGAAAATTGATAAAGATTAAAAAGGTAGTAAATTTGAATCATTACTTCCCTACATGGCCCAGCGAAAGCGATAAGACAATAATAAAAAAAAAACCAAAGAATAAGCAACAGAGAGAAAGAAAACAAAAACAAATAAAACAGAAAACGAGAGAAAATCCAGAGAAAGAGACTAAAAAGAAAGAATAAAAAGACAGGAAGGAAGAACGAAAAAAATAAAAAGTAAAAAAAGAAAAAAAAGGACATACTGGCAACTCCCTCGTAGGAAGCTACATGGCAACTGTAGACATATGCAGTGATTTCATGGGGGGGTAAATAAATATCATTAGATTTATTAGGTGCCACTAGTTTCCCTCACTCGTATTAAAGAAAACGGGATAGTAATGTATGTGAAGGAAGCAGTTAGTCACACATCAAAACAATTTATTTCTGGGGGGGGAAGGGAAGGGGGAGGAAGAAGGAAGGGGGGAGGAAGGATTCTTGGGGGAAGAGTCTGGGGGGGAAGGGGGAAGGGAAGGGGGGAGGGAGGAATGATTCTTGGGGGAAGGGTCTGGGGGGGGGAAGGGGAGGGGGGAAGGAAGGGAAGAAGGGTGGGGTAGGGAAGGTATAGTAAGGGAGGGAAAGGGAGGTAAGAAAAGGGGGAATAGGAAGGAAGGGAAATTGAAAGGGAATGTCCCGTGACTAAACGTACAGCGTCTTAAATTATCACGGATATGACTTTGACGCTTTATTTTGTGGGTTGAATGATTTAGCGAGTTTATCGTTATATT
>NC_091556.1:38197801-38202801 GCF_042767895.1 Penaeus vannamei | reverse complement strand
CTCACGTTGGACTGAGATATTCATTAATATGCTTATCGCTTATTTGCGAGTGTGTGTCAGCCTTCTTATCAGTGTCATTATTGTAACTGTCAATTGCAATATTGCACTCAGAGATTAGATTGGAGCTCTTGATATGTGCAGTTGTATTTTATTTTCATTCATGGTTTTTGTTTTCATTCATAGTTTTTATTTTCATTCATAGTTTTTATTTTCATTCGTAGTTTTTATTTTCATTCGTAGTTTTTATTTTCATTCATAGTTTTTATTTCCGTTCATAGTTGTAGCCGATGTTATTATTGTTGTCATTACAATTGTTATCATTATTATTATTATCATTGATATCAGTATTGATATTATTAGTAGTATCATCATCATTTTTATTGTGATTATCTTCGTTATTGTTTATCTTTGTTATTATTTTAATCATTGTTATTATTATGATTATTATGATTATGATTTCTGATTATAATAATTCATGATTGTTATTGCTATCATTATCATTGTCTTTGCTTTTATCAATCAATTAATATTATTGCTACTATCATTGTTATTTTTATTATTATTATTATTACTGATATTATTGCTATTATCGTTTTCATTGTCATTATTATCTTTTTCTGTTATTGTTATTATCATTATTACTATTATCATTATCATTAGGATTATCATCATTACTACTACCCTTATTAACATTGTAACTATTACCTATATTATCACATTATCATTAAAACGTTTATTTTTGTTGTTGTTATCATTATGATCAATATCATCATTATTATCATTATTATCATATCTTATTACTATTATTACTATCATAATGATTATCATTATAATTTTAATAATCATCATTATTACTATTATTATTATCATAATAATTCATCAATATTATCATCATTACTATCATCATTATCTTTATTGTTATTATCATTATCACTGTTATCATTATTATCAGTATCATTAATATTATTATTACTATCACTATTATTATTGTTTTTGTTGTTATGGCCATCATCATTATCATTAATATCATTTTATCAATATTATCATTATCCTTATATTTATTGTCATTATCATCATTATCATCATAAGCATTAACATTACCATCATGATTGGCAGAAGCAGTAGCAGTAGTGATAACATCATTACAACCATTGTCATTGTTACTGCATTCACATGATCAAAATGGCTATCATTTCATTTTCGAAATTATCATTCATCTCGTTCATAACCATTGCTATTATTGCCATCAAAATTGTTGCTAATATCATATGTTTATAATTACTGTCGTAGTTATTAGCGGCAGTTGTAACAATCGTAACAGTTATAAGTAGCGGTTATTATTGTAGTTATTATTTTCATTTTATTCTTATTTATTTATTTATTTATCTATCTATCCATTTACTTATTTACCTATTTATCTATTTTATCTTTTTTATCTTTTTATTTTTATTATTATTTTTTTTTTTTACTTTTCTGATATCTTTTTCTGTTTTGTTATTGTTGTCTATGACGAAAATTGAATTTGTTAATTATGTTGTTATTATTACTTTATCTGTTATTGTTTCCCTTTGGTATTCTCATTATTATTCGTTATTATATCATATCTACAAGAAATTACCCTAAGAAAAAGGAAGGTAAAGGAAGGGGAAGAGAATAGATAGAAAAAGGAAGAGAGAGAGAAAGAGAGAGAAATATATACACAAAGAGAGAACCAAAGCATGACGAAGGGCGGAGACAGGGAGACAGGAAGAAACAAAGAAGAAAAAAGAGAAAACCAGAAGAGTTTGAAACAAAGAGAAGTAGAAAGGAGTAAAGAAAAGAATAAGAAATGATAAATAAAACTGAGTAAAATGAACTAGAAAAGAAGAGAAAACAAAGAGAAAGACAAAAACAGACGGGAGAGAAAGAAAGAGAGAGAGAGAGAGAGAGAGAGAGAGAGAGAGAGAGAGAGAGAGAGAGAGAGAGAGAGAGAGAGAGAGAGAGAGAGAGAGAGAGAGAGAGACAGACAGACAGACAGACAGACAGACAGACAGAGAGACAGAGAGAAAGACACAGAGAAAAACACAGAGAGAAAGACACAGAGACAGAGAAAAAGAGAGAAGAGTATAAACGAGAGACAGAAAGCAAAACAGAAAGAAAACCACAAAAGACAAAGAGAGAGACAGAGAAATCAAGAGAAAGAAAAATAAGCGAAACCCAAACAGAGGAGTAGAGAAGAGTAGAGAGACTAGCGGAGGGGAGTTGGGAGAGGAGTAGAAAGAACAGGGGGGGGAGGGGGGAGGGGCGTGGCCGAGGGATGGGTGGACGGTTACAGGGCTTTGTGTCAGAGGCTCGGCGGGTTTAAAGGGCCGGTCTGGGATGGGGGGGGAAGGATGGGAAATGTGGGCGGCGATGGGGCAAGGATGGAGGGAGGATGGGAAGAGAGGGAGAAGGAAAGGATGAGGGGGGATGGGAAGGATGGGGAGGAGAGGGAGAGGGAAAGGATGAGGTGGATGGGAAGGATGGGGAGGGATATGGGAAGAGAGGAGAGAGGGAAAGGATGAGGGGGATGGGAAGGATGGGGAAGGATGGGATGGGAAGAGTGGGATGAGGTGGAAGGAGGGAAAGAGAGGATGATGGGGGATGGGGTGAGGGGGAGTGAGGAGTGATGGGATAAAGGTGGGATAGGAAAGAGATGTGAGGATAGGGAAGAGAGGGAGAAGGCTGGGAAAGGATGAGGAGGGATGGGAAGGATGGGAAGAGAGGAAGATGGGATGGAGGTGAGGAGGATGGGGAAAATGTGGGCGGAGATGGTAGGCAAGGATATGGGGAGGATGGGAAGAGAGGGAGAGGGAAAGGATGGGAAGATGGGATGGGATGAGGAAGATGGGATGAAGATGGGATGGGATGAGGAAGTCGAAAGGAAGGATGGAAAATGTGGGGGGAGATGGGGGAAGGATGGGAAGAGAGGAGGATGAGAAGGATCTTGGGGAGGGAGGTAAGAGGAAGGAGGAGGAGGGAGAGGAGGAGGATGGGGAGTGAGGAAGGATGTGTGGCCGGATATGGGAGAAGGATGTAAAGGACGGGATGGCAGGAAGATCAGGAAAGGATGAGGAGGATGAGAAGAGGAGGAATAGGAGGAAGATAAGGGAAGTAGGATGTGAGGATGATGAGGAAGAGAAGATAAGAGAGAAGGATGAAGTAGGGAAGATGAGAAAGGAAGACGTAGGATGGAGCGAGGAGGATAGGAAGAGAGGAAGATAAGGAAAAGGAGGAAGAATAGGATGAGAAAGGAGGAAAATGGGAAAGGAGGAGGAGAAATTTGAAAAGGAAGCTTAGGAAGAAGGAGGAAAAGGGAGGAAGGAAAGATCGAAAAGGGAAAACGGAAATGGAGGAAAAGAGAAAATTAGAGAAAGATGGGAAGGGAAAAGAGGGAAGGAGGAGAGAATGGAAGGGAAGAGAAATTGGAAAAGGAAGATGGAGATATAAAGGAGGGTGAAAGATAGAAAGAAAATGAAGGGGAAGAAAGATAGAGAGAGAAGAATGACAGTAAAGACGAAGGAGATGGAAAGGGAATAGGTAAATAACGAAGAGAAAATGAAAGGAAAGGAAAGAGAAACGAGAGAGAAAAAAAAACGAGAAGAAAGAGGAGGAAGAGAACGAAAAGAAGGAAAAAGAGGAAGGAAGGGAGGAGAGAAGGAAGGAAGAAGGGAGACGGCGTGGGGAAGGGGGGAGGTGGTAGTAGGGGGGGGGGGAGGGGAGACGGAGAAAGAAGAAAAGGTGCAGGGGGGGATGGGTGGGGGGAGGGGAGGGGTCAGGAGCCCTTAAACCGTTCATTTTTGCTATATTGACGGCATGACAGCCTCCCTCCTCTCCCCCTCCCCCTCCTCACCTCCTCCTCCCCTCCTACCTATAGTCCCTACTCCTCCCCCTTCCCTCCCCCCCCCCTCGACCCAACTTCCTCCCCCCTCTGCCCTTACTCCCCTCCTACCCCATACCCTCTATCCCCTCTCCCCCCCAGTCCCTCCTCCTCCTTCTCCCCCTGCCCTCCCCCCTTTCCCCCCTCACTTTCCCCCTTCTCCACTCCTTCCTCTACCCTCTACCCCCCCCCCCCCCTACTTACCCCAACAAGGGGAGACGAAGGACTTCCCATTAGGATAGCTGGGGAGCTGTGAAGGGAGAGAGGAAACGGATAAAGATTTGTTGAGTTTGTTGGGTCTGTGGGTTTTGCTAATGTGTTATTAGTTTATTTAGCTATCTATCTGTCTATCTGTTTGTCTATATATCTACCTGTCTATCTATGTATATTTCTTTTGTTTATTTCTCTATATATTTATCTATATATCTATGTATATATGTATGTATACATCTCTCTCTCCTCCTCTCCTCTCTCTCTCTCTCTCTCTCTCTCTCTCTCTCTCTCCCTCTCTCTCTCTCTCTCTCTCTCTCTCTCTCTCTCTCTCCCTCTCTCTCTCTCTCTCTCTCTCTCTCTCTCTCTCTCTCTCTGTCTCTGTCCCTCTCTCTCTCTCTCTCTCTCTCTCTCTCTCTCTCTCTCTCGTTTATTTCTCTATCTATCTATCTTTCTATTTATCTATCTATCTATGTACCAATGTATCTATCTATCTATCTTGCTCTTATATATGTCATATAATGTATCTCTCTCTCTCTCTCTCTCTCTCTCTCTCTCTCTCTCTCTCTCTCTCTCTCTCTCTCTCTCTCTCTGTCTCCCTCTCTCTCTCTCTCTCTCTCTCTCTCGTTTATTTCTCTATCTATCTATCTTTCTATTTATCTATCTATCTATGTACCAATGTATCTATCTATCTATCTTGCTCATATATATGTATCTCTCTCTCTCTCTCTCTCTCTCTCTCTCTCTCTCTCTCTCTCTCTCTCTCTCTCTCTCTTCTCTCTCTCTCTCTCTCTCTCTCTCTCTCTCTTACTCTGCTTTACATTGCTTTTTACCTTTACTGCATTTAGATATAGAAGTGCTATCTAAAATCAAAATCAAAAGCCAAAACACT
>NC_091556.1:38175301-38180301 GCF_042767895.1 Penaeus vannamei | reverse complement strand
TAAACCTTATTGAGTGTCATTTGACTGAAGCTGAGGATGATCTTTATTAGTGAATGGATGAATTGATAAGACACTCTTGCTCGTGTTTTTTTTTCTCTCTCTCTCTCTCTTTTCTTCGTGTTTGCTCTTTCTTTCTTTCTTTGTTTTTCACTATCTACGTTTCCACATTTGCTCTTTCTTTGTTTATTTTCATTTCTATTTGCGTTTTATTGTTGTTATTTTTATTCTGTTCTGTTTGTTTATTTATCTTTTTTTAATTATCCTTTTCTTTCTTTTTTTTTTGCTTGTTTTTTTATTATTCATTTTGTTTCTAAGTAATTCTTCTCATCTTTATGTTCGATAATGTATCTTTGGCTTATACGAGTATCTCTATCGATCCACTCGTTCTTTGTGTATTTATTTTTCTATCTATCTATCTATCTATCCATAATTTATCTATCTACATATTTATCTATCTATAACTAACTTAATTCTTCAAAAAACTAATCAGCTAATCATATATCTATCAAACTATTCATCTATACGAGTAGACATATATCATGATATTAACAAAGATATTGACAGATAAGAAAGATATTCCACACTAAAGTTTTTTTTTCTCTTCCAACCAAGTTATCTTTCTCAAGACGTCGAGCCTAAGCTACCGGTGTGTCTATAGGCTCAGCCTGCTCGAAGATAGCCTAGGCCTACCTTCCCGAGGACAACACCCAGCCCATAATCATTATTATCCTCACTACTAACATCACCTCCATCATTATCGAGGGTTTGTATCTTGGTTACGCCCGCACGCCCACCCCAAGACGCCCGTGACGAACTCCTCCATGTGTCACGTCTCAATCAGACAGACAAATATATGCGAGGTGACCCGCCCACTCCACGGGCGGTGGGCGTACATTAGGGCTGATGGGATGGGCGGATGGGAAGGTGGGCGGGTCTTAAGTTGTGGGAGGGGGTAGGGGGGAGTGGGGAGGGTAGAGGGAGAGGGGAAGAGGGGAGGAGGGGAGGGAGGGAGGGAGGGAGGGAGGGAAGGAGGCGAAGGGTTATAGGAGGTACGGGTGCTCTATAAATGTCAACAGGAAATAGATTATTGATTGATATTTCCGAGGCGATAGGAGGTCGACCCTTGCCGTGAACCCCCATGGAGCTCTGTCTCACCCCACCCCTCCCTCCCCCTGCCCCTCCCTTCCCCATCACCCCGTAAACCCCCGCACAGTCCTGTCTCCCCCAGCCCTCCCTCCCTCCCTCCCCCAGCCCTCGCATTCCCCCCATCCCCTCCCTTCCTCCAATCCCCACCCCCATCCCACCACCCCCGTGAACCCCCCACGGAGTCCTGTCTCACTCCCAACCCTCCCATCCCCACCCCCCCCCCACCCCCATTCCCTCCCCCCTCCCGTGGGTCGCTACCTGGCCGCCGCCTTACCTGGTCTTCCTCGCTGGGTCATGCTGTACTTTGTCACCTTATCCTGTAACCCTCGCTGCCGCTGGCCCCATCGGCGTGGCGGCCCTTGATCGCTCTTTTGGAAGGGGGCTGATTTTCGGCTTTATCCGTCTGTTTATTGCGTGATTTTTTTTTTTTTTTGGGGGGGGTGCATTTTATTTTTATTTTTCCTTTTATTCTTCTATTTTCTTTTTTTTCGTTTTTATTTTCATCTTTATTTTTCATTTTTTTCTTCTTCTTTTTCTTTCTTTTTCTAGAGGGTTATGTGTCGGTTTTTTACTTTAATTTCATTTCATATCGTATTCTAATTTATCCTTCGTCCCCCCCCTCCCTCTTTATACCCCCCCCATCCCCCTCATGTCATCCTCACATAACGATCTTTCTTTATATCTCCTTTTATCAGTTTATTTTCCTTATCCACACTAACCTCTCCTTCATTATCAAATCTCAAGGTCCCAAGGAAAGCTTCTTTTATCATTATAATAAATTCACGTATGAACGAAAGTCTTTGACACGTTGACGGAAAATTATCACTAACTTTATCGTGTTTCTTTTTTTTAGAGATATTTTCTTTTTGTATCAGTGATCTTATTGTTGTTATGATCATTATTGTTGTTATTATTATTTTCATTGTGATTATGGTTATTGGTATTATTATCGTTATTATTAATATCATTATCATTGTTTTCATTATCTTAATTATGATAATTGTTATGATCATTATTGTTATTACTATTATTGTTGATTTCATTATCATCATCATCATTATCAATCTTCTTCTTCTCCTCCTCCTCCTCTTCTTTTTTATTCTCACACTCATAGTCTTCTTGTTCTTCTTGAATATACACATAAAGAAAATAGATTATCTTGAGACAAATAAGAAAAGATAAGAAAAGATATAAACAAATAATTTTCCCACAACAATAAATATAAATGTCGCATTTCGATGTAAAATTTTAATCACAAAAAAACGAACATTATGCATTTCCAATCGTATTTTTTCACTTATATTATCCCCATTTATGACTCATTTATATCACGTTGAACGATACCTGAAAATAAGGAGAATGAAAAAATATATATATCATTTTTATGAATTTTACTAATCTTAACCTCTCCAAATTTGTAAGAGAGAGAGAGAGAGAGAGAGAGAGAGAGAGAGAGAGAGAGAAAGAGAGAGAGAGAGAGAGAGAGAGAGAGAGAGAGAGAGAGAGAGAGAGAGAGAGCGAGAGACAGGCAGACAGACAGACAGACAGACAGACAGACAGACAGACAGACAGACAGAAAAAGAGAAACAGACAGAGAGAAGAAGAAGAAGAAGAAACCAAAGAATGCCCTAAATCATCTGAATTCTCAAGACTTGAAGACCTTTTAAGGAATTGGATCCCTTTCCATTGTGTAATAAGGTGTTGAAATCCACAAAAAAATAGACGATAATAGATGAACTTATACATTTTTATTAGTTCTAAATCACTTTGATGGGCAGAGACGATCTGACTTTGACTTCCTTGAATCCAAACGTTAAATCTAGAATATAGTCCTTTAGCAGACTTTACGGGAAAATAAAGAAAATCTATTCCATTGTGAATGATTGACAACTATTTTTTGTACCAGTTTTATCGATAAATCCATGGTAGTTCTGAAAATGATGATTTTAATAGTGATAATAACAAAAGCAATAGTAATAATAACAACAGTAATAATAATGGTAATGATGATAATGATAATCATTAATATCATTATTATTCTTTTTTTATAAAATAATAATACTGATAATGATGATGATCATAACAATAATGATAATGATAATGATGAAAATAATAATGCTGATGATACTAATGTTGATAATAATAATAATAATAATAATAATAATAATAATAATGATAATAATAATAATAATAATAATAATAATAATGATAATAATAATGAAAAATAATGATAGTAATAAGGTATGAAGAGACAAACGAAGATGATGGACACGAGAGAAAAATGAGTAGTGCAAAGGACAATAATGAAATAATGATCTTTGTCCCATTGTTGTTGTTATTACTGCTATGAATTATTATCATTATCATTACTATATCATTAAAACTATCATTATAATAACAATGATGATAATAATGATAATTGCGATAATAACAACAATATTAATTATCATCAATAATGATTAATATAACAATAATGAAAATGATTATCACAAAAGCAATAACGATTATTATAAAATAAAAAAATAACAGAAACGACAAAGAACAATGATAAAGATAAAAAAAATGATAAAGATAATAAAAGCCAAAAAAGACAGTAACTCACAGCAGACACATCTTAATGCAAACAAATCTCAACGGACTTCTTAAGAGACAAGCCAAGATAAGCCGAGGTCACTGTAGTACCTGACCTTCGACCCTTGAGCTTGACCTTGTCTCGTGGCCTGAGCTGACCTATTGTTGTGGGTTGACCTAAGAAACTGGGGCAAGTGAATAGACATGTACTAGATTTTTTTTTTTTTTTTTTTTTTTGAAGGAGGTAGGGATATAGAGGGAGAGAGAGAGAGAGAGAGAGAGAGAGAGAGAGAGAGAGAGAGAGAGAGAGAGAGAGAGAGAGAGAGAGAGAGAGATTTGATTTGATTTGATAAATCTTATTTACAAAACAGTGCAAAAAGCCACACTGACTGCTTTTTTATCTCAGGGCTATCAATCAAACTTTTATATCACTAATTATAAAAAAGTGTCTATGATAAATGTAATCATTGTAATCAAAAAGTGCTGGTCTCTGTGTATTGTTATTTGGTCGATAGGATGCAATTTTCATGCAACAAAGTAAGTAATATGTAAGATTGTATGACTTGGGCGCCTTGTCCACTCTACAGTGGTGCTATGAAATTGACTTTGCCGCCCAACCCGCAATCTGTATATACTGTATATGTACTGATATCCTCTGCGTAGCTTGGTTAGTGTAACCTGCTGTCTCAGAGACAGTCCATAATAGAATTTATAGGGTTTGTCCATATCAAGCGTCTCTGTAATATTTGTTATAATGCCAGATGGTACCATGTCGCCTTTTTCATTTTTTCGGTGGTCCATATTTAGTTCTCATGACTTTGAAGACACCTTATAACACGTGTTTTTTTCATTTGTGTAAGAGATAATGGTACTGTAAAGTATGGTACTTCATGGGAAAGTGCTAGTTTGGCTAACTGAACAACCTTGTCACAGTTTGATATCCCTATATGACAGGGTATCTAGTATAGGACCACGTGCATACCCTGTCCTGATAATCTAGAAATTTGGCAAAGGATCTTCCCAGTCATCAGGCACCCTGGACTAAATGCACTGACCCTCTGGAGTGCATCCTGGCAGTCAGAAAAGACAAGTAGGTGTCGCTGGTTTCCATAGTATTTCTAAATGGCATGCTGTATGCCTAATAACTCGGCATCACTTGTACTTGCCCGGTTGGATATTCTCACACTTCCTTGAAGAATAGTGTCAAGTATTAGTATAACAATCCCTGCTGTTCTATGAGGATCAGTAGAGGCATCACAATACAATAGATTACAAGAGAGGAG
>NC_091556.1:38150301-38155301 GCF_042767895.1 Penaeus vannamei | reverse complement strand
AGAAAAAGAGCGAGAGAGAGAGACAGAACGGAAAAAAAAGAGAAAGAGAGAGAGAGAGAGAGAGACAGAACGGGAAAAAAGAGAAAGAGAGAGAGAGAGAGAGAGAGAGAGACACTTCCCAAAGGGCCGGCGTGGCAAGCTGACCCGCGAGGCCCCGGGACCGCCACCTCGGGAGCGTGGGATTGTGTGTAAATCGTGGGCGAAAGAGTCGATCGTGAGCAACGTCGATAAGATGATGGGGAAGAACGAGAAGAAAAAAAGGGGAAGAAAAGAAGGAGAAGAAGAATCCGATTGATTATTTTACCCTCTTTTTAAGTCGTTGGGTGAATGAATTAATTTTCTTTCTCTTTTTTTTTTTTTGGTTATGGTGAGACAAGTATTGAGGATGAAATATGGAAGAAGGTTATTGTTGCAAGCACTTCCGGGAGATTGCAAGCGTACGTGAGCGGCGGCTTGAGCGGGAGAGGAAGGAGCAACATAGAGGGGCTTGCGGGCCATCAGCCTTTATATCCAGGTCGCGTTATAAGAAGTTTTATTCCAGAGGGAGAAATTCATGGTGCTTCTGAACACGTCATCGTTCAAATCCGCATAGAACCCATTCGGCTTTCGGTAGCGACAGCCCACACGACAGGGGCTCGTCAAATCCACATAGAATCCACGCGGAGGAGACACGCCAGGGGCTCAAATCCACACAGAACCCACTTGGAGGTGACGACAGGGACTCTAATCCACATAGAATCCACGCGGAGGACACACGCCAGGGGCTCAAATCCACACAGAACCCACTTGGAGGAGACGACAGGGGCTCTAATCCACATAGAATCCACGCGGAGGAGACACGCCAGGGGCTCAAATCCACACAGAACCCACTTGGAGGAGACGACAGGGGCTCTAATCCACATAGAATCCACGCGGAGGAGACACGCCAGGGGCTCAAATCCACACAGAACCCACTTGGAGGAGACGACAGGGGCTCAAATCCACACAGAACCCACTTGGAGGAGACGACAAGGGCTTAAATCCACATAGAACCCACGTGGAGGAGACGAAAGGGGCTTAAATCCACATAGAACCCATGTGGAAGAGACACGACAGGGGCTCGTCAAATCCACACAGAACCCACTTGGAGGAGACGACAGGGGCTCAAATCCACATAGAATCCATGTGGAAGAGACACGACAGGGGCTCAAATCCACACAGAACCCACTTGGAGGAGACGACAGGGGCTCAAATCCACATAGAACCCACGTGGAGGAGACGAAAGGGGCTCAAATCCACACAGAACCCACTTGGAGGAGACGACAGGGGCTCAAATCCACATAGAATCCATGTGGAAGAGACACGACAGGGGCTCAAATCCACACAGAACCCACTTGGAGGAGACGACAGGGGCTCAAATCCACATAGAATCCATGTGGAAGAGACACGACAGGGGCTTAAATCCACATAGAACCCACGTGGAGGAGACGAAAGGGGCTTAAATCCACATATAACCCATGTGGAAGAGACACGACAGGGGCTCAAATCCACACAGAACCCACTTGGAGGAGACGACAGGGGCTCAAATCCACACAGACCCCACGCGGAGGAGACGACAGGGGCTCAAATCCACACAGAACCCACTTGGAGGAGACGCGCCAGGGGCTCAAATCCACACAGAACCCACTTGGAGGCGACGACAGGGGCTCAAATCCACACAGAACCCACACGGAGGAGACGCGACAGGGGCAGCAGACAGGTCGTGGTGGTCATCGCACTACTTCTATCGAGGTCGTGGGCTGTCGAGCTCAAAGGAAGGGCGGGAGAGAGGGAGAGAGGGAGACGAGAGAGAGGGAGGGAGGGAGACGGGAGAGAGGGAGGGAGGGAGGGAGGGAGGCGGAGGGAACGCGCCCTCCAGGTGGCGGGAGTGACGGGCCGGTGTTTTGAGTCAACAAGCACAAGGGTCCTTGAGCTTGTTCGAGTGTTTGGCCTAAACATCGTCCAGGATCTCGGGTCCTTATCCTCTCCCCTCCCCCCCCCCTCCCCATCCCCTTCATCTCTCTTCTCCCCCCCCCTCCCCTCCCTCTCTTCCTGCCTCCTTCCAGCCCTTCTTCGCTCCTTCTTCTTGCTATACTACCCTCTGTTCTAATTTCCTTCCCTCCTGTTTTTCTTGTTAGGTCTTATTTCATACTTCCTCTTTTTTCCCCTTCTTCTTCTCCTCTTACCTTCTTCTTCTCTTGCTCCTCTTCCTATCTTCTTCCTGTTCTTTCTCCTCCTCCTGCTCCCTCCCTCCCATCATCCTGCCCTCATCCTCTCTCCCTCTTTCATCCCTCTCCACCCTCCTTTCTCCCTCCCACCTTCATCCATCTCCATCCTCCTCCCTCATCCCTCCATCCCTCCCATCCACCCTCCTTCATCCTCTCTCCCTCCCACCCTCCTCTTTCATCCTTCCCCTCCTTCCTTCTTCCTATTTTCTCGCCTGTTGGGACCCAAATTCTCGCAGTTCCTCCACTTGTCTCCTCATCCGTTGTCATCAGATGTTGGCTTTGTGTCTTCGTAAAAATTCGTAAATAAAGAAAAATAAATAAAGATACCATAGTAGGCGAGGATGCAATTATTGGAAATCATTAGCATATTTTCACAATTCTTGGTGTCTTTGCTGTGTCTTCCTTTAACTTTTATTTTTTGTTTGTTTGTTTGTGTGTTATTATCATTGTCATTATCATAATTGCTTTTAGCATCATTGTTGATATTGTTATCATAATTGTAGTGATCATTATCATTATTATTGTTACTATTAATCATAACTAGCATCATTATTATTATTATTATTATTATTATAATTATTATCATAATTATTATTATTATCATCATTATTATTATCATTATTATCATTATCAATATTATTATTATTATTATTATTGTTATTATATTATATTATATATTATATTATATTATTATACCATTATTGATATCTATTGCTATTGCTATTGTTATTTCTATAAAAATTATCATTATCTTTATTGTCCTTAGTATTGCTATCATAATATTCATCATCATTATATTCTAATATTTGTCATTACTGTTTTGATTATCATCATTATCACCATTTTTTTTTTTTTTTTTTAATCAAATAATAATTATTACCGTTTACTTTACAGAAAGAAGCAGAAGCCAACGGAGGATTCGCAGTGCTTCCCCGCTTCTCGGATGCAAGCAGATGATGCAAGCCCGCAAGCAGACGCCCTCACGCCCACCCGCCAGCCCGCCCTCCCGCCCGCACGGAGATCGCAGGAACGTGAGGGTGGCCGCCCCTCGTTAGACCAGTGTCTCTCTGTTTTACATAAACCCTCCGCGCGCCCTTATGCTGGTTCTCGAGTGTTTAGAAATGGCATTGAACATTGCAAATAAGCTAACTTCAAATATCATAGTTTGGGCTTTGCTGTTGTCTTAGCAAATAGGGAGTCAAACAACCCCCCCGCCCCCCTCTCCCCCTCCTCCCTCCCCCGGGGTTGGGCCCTCCCAGCGGCGTTCGAAAGAGACCACGATCGAAAAGAAAAAAAAAAGAAGAACGAAAAAAAAATGGAAAAGAAAACAAGGAGGTGGAGGGGGGAGGGAGGGAGAGGGGGGAAGGGAGTAGGAGGGAGGAGAGAGAGGAGAAGGGGGAGGGGTAGGAGGGAGGAGAGAGAGGAGAAGGGGGGAGGGAGTAGGAGGGAGGGGGAGAGAGGAGACGGAGGGAGGAGGAGGGAGAAACAAAGAGAAAGACGTTTTTTTTTCTTCTTTTTTTAAGGAAGAATTAGAGTCATTAGTATGTATATCAGGTGGTGAGAAGGAAGAATTTCGCCGAGGTGGATCTTGGCTCCGGTCTCCAGTGCTCCTCCAAGACGGTCGGAGATGTTCGTCGAGTCTCTGGGTCTCCGCTCCCTTTCTTTTCGCTCTCTGCTAATTCCTTTTTGGCCGAGGTTCACACTTGAGGACTGTCTCGGGCTTGTGTGTGCGTGTGTGTGTGTAGGGGCAGGTTGTGTGCGTGTGTGTGGGGGGTAGGGGCGGGTTGTGTGCGTGTGTGTACGGGGGGGGGGTGGTTGTGTGTGTGTGTGTGTGTGTGTGTGTGTGTGTGTGTGTGTGTGTGTATGTGTGTGTGTGTGTGTGTGTGTGTGTGTGTGTGTGTGTGTGTGTGTGTGTGTGTGTGTGTGTGAGTATGTGTTTGTGTGTGTAGGGGGGAGTATTTTACGAATGTATGTGCACCTGTGTGTATGATTAGATATATGTCCCTGTGTATGTGTTTATTTGTACATTTATTTTATGTACTTGTTTACCAAAACTCGTAAGTAACCACGTACGTATTAATCCATGTACGTATATAAAGTATGTCTGTATATGTACATATACCCGGCAGTTTTCTTCGCATTCCGAGCGGGTTCCTGCTCTGTGTACACGGATGGTTTACACTGGGATGAAGTGATGAAATAATTTCGATACATTTACATACACACAAAACTGGGTTCTGTTTGATTGTATTTACTCTCTCAGGGCGCGTGTCAACAAGGCCGAGGCAGCGTGGTTGGTGTCCTCATCTCCAATTACTAATTAAGATAATAAAGGCCATATTAGGTGATTAGGAACAGTTACAAGGTACTTCGTTATTCGATAGTTAGGGAAACGAGGTAAATTTATTATTATTATTATTATTATTATTATATTCAGTCTAAAGATTAAAAGGAATAGAAGGGAATGATAAAAGGATACGCTGAGATAAATGGAAGAGAGAGAGAAAGAGAAAGGAAGAAAAAAGGAGATAAAGAGAGAGAAAGACAGATAAACCGCCAAACAGAGACAGAGAAGCGAAAAAGAGACAAGATGGAGAGACAGAAAAAAATCTAAGAAAAAGAGAAAGAATGAGAAAATCAGACACAGCCAAAGACCCAGAAACACAAAGTAAAGAAAGAAAGACGAGAAGGAAGGGAGAAGAGAAAGATTTTGACAAGAGGACAGTAACCCTAACACCCGAGGACCAAGACCAC
>NC_091556.1:38130602-38139801 GCF_042767895.1 Penaeus vannamei | reverse complement strand
ACAAACCATCCACAAACGGCACCAAACAGCCCCTTAGCCCCCAGAGGAGTCCCGGAGCAGTAGGCGCAGCGGCAGACGACACCCCGAGAGGAATTGAGATATAAATAAAGTGTGACGCGCACAGACAGGTCTTCGGGACACCGTGTGCGTCTGTGTGTGTGTTTATGTCTGTATGTGCGTTTGGGGTTTGTTTTTGTTTGTGTTTGGTGGTTTTGTGTTCGTTTGGATAGCGGTGTTGGTGGTTTTTGGTTGTTTGTTTAGGTTTGTGCGTTTGGTGTTTGTTTTTGGCTTTTGTTGTTGTTTGTAATATTTTGTTTGTTTTATAGCGTATTTTGTTTCTTTGTTTATGTTTGTATGTTCGTTTGGTGTTTGTTTTTGGTTTTCGTTTTGGTTTTCTATTTGTTTGTAGTGTTGTTGTTGATTTTTTGTTATTTGTGTGGATGTATGTTTACGTTCGTTTTGGCGTTTATTTTGTTGTTATTTTGTTTGCGTTGGTGATTATTTATTTGTTTGTACAGAGCTGTCGTTGGCGTTGTTGTTAATTTTTTGTTTGTTTGTGTGAATATCTATTTATGTCTATATGTTCTTCTGGTGTTTTTGTGTTTGTTCTTGTTGGTGCTATTTCTTTTGTTTGTTTGTGGTTGTTGTCTTTGTTTGTGTGGATGTTTATGTCTGTACGTATGTTTGTTTGTTTGCGGTTGTCCATTTCTTTGTATTGCGTTGGTGTTTTTGTTTATGTGTGTGTTTGTGTCTGACTTGTGTATTTGTTGATTTGTATTTGTTTTTGTTTGTTTGTATGACACTTTTCTCTTTCCCTCTCTCCTTCTTCTCGGCATCTTTCCACTCTTTTCTTTCTTATTTCTTTCCCTCTGTCTCAAACCTCTCTTTCTCCCTCTCCCTCTCCCACTTCCTTCCTTCACCTTTTTCCCTTTCTCTCAGACCTCTATCTCCCTCTCCTCTTCTCTGTCCTTCCTCTTCCTTGCCCTTCTCTCTCTCTCTCTCTCTCTCTCTCTCTCTCTCTCTCTCTCTCTCTCTCTCTCTCTCTCTCTCTCTCTCTCTCTCTCTCTCTCTCTTTCTTTCTTTCTTTCACTCTCTTCCCTTTCTTTCTACCACTTTTCTCTCTTTTTATTTCTCTCACCTTTCTCCACTTCTCTTTCTCTCTCACTTCATTCTCCCTATTTCCCTCTCTCACCATAGACGGTCACCCTCATCTCCCTCCTGCCGCCCACCGCCCACCACCCACCTCTCGCTCATCAACCCCCCCCCCCCACCCCGCCTCACCCCACCCTCCCGCCCGCCGCCCGCCGACACGGTCACTGTCATCCCCCTCCACACTACCCGCCCTCCCCCACCCCACCGCCCATCCTCCGTCCTCCTGGCCCCCTCCTTCACCCCTGCCTTTCGCCATCCCCCCCCCTCCAGTCATCCCTTCACTATCACCCCCCACCCTCACCACCCAACCATCCCCTCCATCACCTCTCCCCCCCCCCAAGCATCCCCATCTTCCACCATTTTCTCCCCCTCCCTCTCCATCCCCCCCACTCGACCCCTCACCATCTCCTCTCCCCACCCCCCAACCAACCCCCTAACCATCCCCACCCCCTAACCATCTCCCACCCCCTTACCAGACCCCCCACCCCCTAACCATCTCCCCAACCCCCTAACCATCCCCCACCCCCTAACCATCCCCCCTCCCCCACCACCCACTCTACCCCCAACCATCCCCCTCTCCCACCCCCACCCCCATCCCCCCATCCCTCACCCCCCCACCCCCACCCCCCACCCTAACCATCCCCTTCCCCCCTAACCAACCCCTCCCCTCCTCCCCCCTCCCCAACCCCTCCCCTCCTCCCGGCCTCCCGCCGCGACGGCCACTGTCATCCCCCGGAACCGCGCGCCGGCGATCGACGAGATACCGGCGCCCAAATGTGAGAGAACGAGGCTCTTATCTCCCGCTTATCTGGCGGCGGCGCACCCTCCCTCCGCCTCCTCTTCTCTTCGCCTTCTTCTTCTTCGTCTTCTTCTTCTTCGCATTCCCTCTTCTCTTCGCCTTCTTCTTCTTCGTTTTCTGCTTCGGATTCCCTCTCCTTCTCCTTCTTCGCCTCTTCTTCTCCTTTTTTTCCTTCTTCTTCTTCTTCGCCTTCCTTCTTCTTCCTTCTTCGGATTCCCTCTTCTTCGGATTCCCTCTTCTTGTCCTTCTTCGCCTCTTCTTCTCCTTCTTTTCCTTCTTCTTCTTCTTCGCCTTCCTTCTTCTTCCTCTTCTGCTTCTTTTTCCCTCTCCTTCTCCTTCTCCTTCTTCCTCTTCTTCTCCTTCTCCTTCTTCCCTCCGCCTCTTCTTCTCTTTCTTCTTATTATTATTCCCACCGCTTCTTCTTCTCCTTCTCCTGCTTCTTCTTCTTACTCTTCTGCTTCTTTTTTCCCGTATTCGTTCTTCTCTTCTATTTTTTCTCCCTCTTCTTCTTCCTATCTCATTTACGTTCCTTTTTCTCTTTTTTCTTTTTTTTCTCCTATTTTTTCTTCCTTTTTTCTTTGCCTTCCCTCCTCTTCCTCTTCTCCTTTTCCCCCTCTTTCTTCGTCTCCTCCTCTTTTTCCTTCTACTCATCTTCCTCTGTCTCTTCCTTCTCCTCCTCCTTTTCTTACTCTTTTTATTTCACTTTTTCCCTCGCCTTCTTTCTTCCCTTGGCGACAGATATCTTGAGGGGGGGGGGGGCTAGGATGCCACTGTCTCTCCTATTCCTTTTCTCTTCTTTATCTTCTCTTCCTCTTCTTTTTCTTTTGACATTGTCTCCTTTTTCCTTTTCTCTTCTTCCTTTTCTTTCTTAATATTCTTCTTTTCATTTGTTTATCTTCTCTTTTCTTCGTTTTTTTTTCAACATTCTCTCCTCCTTCTTTTACTTCTTCATTTTTTCTTCTTCCTTCTCCTTCTCAAGAAGAGAAGGAGAGGGAGGAGGAGGAAGAAAGGGAAGAAGAGCAGGGATGAGGAGGAAGAGGAGGCGGAGGAAGAGGAGGAAGAGGGGAACGAGAAGGAGGAGGGGAGGAGGGAGAGGAGGAAGAGTAGAAATAGGGGGACGAGGAGGAGAGGGAGGAGGAGTAGGAGAAGAGAAGGAGGGGGAGTAGGAAGAGGAGGGATAAGAGAAGGGAGAGGGGAGGAGGAGTAGGAAGAAGAGAAGGAGGGGGAGTAGGAAGAGGAGAGAGAAGAGAAGGAGGGGAAGGAGGAGGAGGAATAGGAGGAAGAGAAGGAGGGGGAGGAGGAGGAGGAGGAAGGGAGAAGAGAAGGAGAGAGGAGGAGGAATAGAAGATGAGAAGGAGGAGGAGGAGGAGGGGAAAGGGAGGAATAGGAGGGAGAAGAGAAGGAAGAAGGAAGGGGAGGAGGAAGAGGAGGGAGAAGAGAAGGAGGGGGAGGAGGAGGAGGAGGAAGAGGAAGGAGAAGAGAAGGAAGGAGAAGAGAAGGAGAGGGAGGAGGAGTAGGAGAAGAGGAGGAGGGAGTAAGGGCATGGGACAACTTTTAAACATTTTTATTACACGTTCCTGATGGGTGACTTGATCGTTCGTGTACATCACCCTCTCGAGCCGCTGTTTCTGCTGCTGTGTGGAGAGTGTGGTATTTCTCCTCTCTCTCTCTCTCGGCGCTCTCTCTAACTCTCTTTCTCTCTGTGTCTTTGTGTCTTTCTCTATCTGATTGTCTCTCTGTGTTTCTTTCTCTCTGTCTTTCTCTGTCTCTCTGTCTTTCTCTTTCTCTCTCTCTCTCTCGGCGCTCTCTCTAACTCTCATTCTCTCTGTGTCTTTGTGTCTTTCTCTATCTGACTCTCTCTCTGTCTTTCTCTCTCTCTAACTCTCTTTCTCTCTGTGTCTTTAATATAATGTAATAAATATAATATTTTTTTATCTCTACATATATATATATATATATATATATATATATATATATATATATATATATATATATATATATATATATATATATATATATATATATATATATATATATATATATATATATATATAGATATATATATATATATATATATATATATAAATATACATATGTATGTATCTTTCTTTATCTGACTCTCTTTCTGTCTTTCTTTCTCTCTCTCTTTCTCTTTCTCTTTCTCTTTCTTTTTCTCTTTCTCTTTCTCTTTCTCTTTCTCTTTCTCTTTCTCTCTCTCTCTCTCTCTCTCTCTCTCTCCTTCATCTCTCTTCTTTCTCCTCTCAATTCTCTTAATCTCTTTCTCTCTCTCTCTCTCTCTCTCTCTCAGCTGGCCTCGCCTCGGCGCCTCTCCTCCGCCTCTTTTCTGCCTGGCCTTAACAATCAAGTCTCTCTCTCTCTCTCTCTCTCTCTCTCTCTCTCTCTCTCTCTCTCTCTCTCTCTCTCTCTCTCTCTCTCTCTCTCTCTCTCTGTCTTTCTCTCTGTCTATCTACTTCTGACTTTTTCTGTCTGTCTTTCTCTTTCTATCTCTAACTTTCTTAATCTGTCTTTCGATTTCTTCCTCTAATTCTCTTAATCTCTTCCTTTCTCTTTCTATCTAACCGTCATTCTCTCTGTCTTTCTACCTCATGCTCTCTCTTTCTTTCTGTCTTTCTCGTTCTACCCCTAACTCTATCTCTCTCTCTCTCTCTCTCTCTCTCTCTCTCTCTCTCTCTCTCTCTCTCTCTCTCTCTCTCTCTCTCTCTCTCTCTCTCTCTCTCTCTCTCTCTCTCTCTCTCTCTCTTTCTTTCTCTTTCTTTTGTTTGTCTGCCTTTCATCTTTAACTTTCTCTCTTTATCTTTATCTGTCTATCTCTCCATGTATCTCTGCTTTTTTTTAACAAAGTATTCCTTCCCCCTCTACTCTACTAATCGTCCTCTCCCAGTTCCCGCCCCCCCCTCTCTCTCTCTCTCTCTCTCTCTCCTTCGCCTATCTCCCCTTCTTCCCTTCCCTCTCTCCTCCCCTTTCCCTCACACCCTATCCCACCCCCCCTCTCTTTCCCCATCACCTCCTCCCTTCCTCTCCCTCTCCCCTTTTCCCTCCCCCTCCCCTCTCCCTTCTCTCCCCGTCACCTCCCCCTTCCTCTTTCCTCCACTCTCCAACTTCCCTCCCCGTCACCTCCCCCTTCCCTCCTCTCATTCCCTCCCCTCACCCCTCCCCCTTCCCTCACCCTCTCTTCCTCCTTTCCCCTCACCCCCCATCCTCCCTCCACCCCCTTCTGAGGATGCCATACCTGTTTGTGCCCACGTCTCAGCTGATGAGGTCATACCGGGAGCCGCACTTACAAAAACGCAGGTGGTGACGTCACGAGGCTACAAAAACGGTGTTACTCCATCGTTGCGCAGAGTTGGCTCCAGAAATATCACGATAAAGTGTCACACTGTATTATTTGTGTATTCTGTGGTGTATCTCTCTTTTTTTCTCTCCTTTTTTTTTTTTTTTTTTGTTATCCCTTTCTTTCTTTCTCTTTTTTGTTTTGTTTGTCTTTCTTTTTGTTTTTGTTTTTTTACTTAACTTTATTATTATTGTCTTTCTTGGGGGGAGGGGTATTGTTATTCCTTTCTTTCTTTCTTTTTTTTTTTTTTGTTTATCATCTTGTTGTTTTTCCTTTTCTTTTCCTTAGCATTATTAATATTGTGTTATTATTACCGTTATCCATAGCATTATCATTGTTATTGCATTATCATATTATTGTTATTATTATCACTCTTATTATCATTATTATCATTAACGTTATTAATATCATAATTTTTATTACCATTATCAATATTATTATCATTATTATTATTATTATTGTAATTATTATTATTATTACCAATACAATTGATTTTGTTGTAGTTGTTATTGATCCTGTTCTTGTTGTTGCTGTCGTTGTTGTTATTGTTATTGTTATCATCATCATTATCATTAATATTATTATCATTACTATGGTCATTTTCATTATTATTATCATTATTGCTACTGTGATCATTTTCATTATTATTATTATCATTATTATTTATATTATAATGATTATGATGATAATGCTGATTATTATAATTTATACTATCAATATCATTACCATTATCAGCAATACTGTTATTGTTATCATTATTATCATTATTATTGTCATTACTGTTATTATAATGATTAGTATTATTATCATTATTACTATTATTAATATTATCATTATTACTATTACCATTATCAGTATCATTATGATCATTATTTGTATTACTATTACCATTATTATTATCATTATCATAATCATGATGATGATATTGTTTACTATAGTCTGTATTCCTATTATGATAACAATCATTATTATCATTACTATTCTTGTTGCTATTGCTGTCGTTATCATTATCATTGCTATCGGTGTTATCATTATCATCATGATTATTATCATTGTTATCATCATCATTATCATTATCTTTATCATCATCATCAATATCATTATAAATCGTATCATGATCATTGTTGTTACTAAAATTGTTTTATGATCATACATGCATCATGGCCATTATCACAATATTCATTTTATCATTACCATTATTATTATTATAACTAAATAATTTCATTCAATCCAATTTTTCCTCGTTTTTGTTCTTATTCTATTTATATTTCTTCGTAATCTATTACACGCAAGACCCAGGTGTCGGTGTACAAAAAGTAGACACGAGATAAGAGTAAAAAAAAAAAAAAAAAAAAAAAAAAAAAAAAAAAAAAAAAAAAAAAAGAGAGAGAGAGGGAGAGAGAGAAAGAAAGAAAGAAAAACAAATGAAGACATTCCTCAGATGTCACTGTTGATCATGACATCTTGCCTCTGTGTCTCTCTCCTTCTTCCCCTCCCCCTTCCCCTCCCCCCCCCTCCTTTCTCCAACTCTTAAGTACCCCCTTCCTCCCTCTCTCCCTCCTCCTCCTCTTCCTTTCTTGTCCTCTTCATCCTCCTCCTCTACCTACTTCTCCTTCTTATCACCTCCTCTCTTGTCCGCTTTATCCTCCTTCTCCTCCTTCTCTTTCTTCTCCTTCTCCACCTTCTCCTCCTCCTGTTCCTGCTCCTCCCCTGTCCTCCCCTTCCTTCTCCCCATTCGTCCTTTCCACCTCCCTCCTCCTCTCTCACCTCTCCCTTCCTCCTTCTCCTTCCCTCTGACTCTCATCCTCCTCTTCCTACAATGCCCCCCTCCTTCCTCATTCCTCTGTCTTCCTCCTACCCTCCTCCTACTCTCCTCCACTCCACCTCCCCC
Source organism: Penaeus vannamei (assembly GCF_042767895.1). Taxonomy (NCBI): domain Eukaryota; kingdom Metazoa; phylum Arthropoda; class Malacostraca; order Decapoda; family Penaeidae; genus Penaeus; species Penaeus vannamei. The sequence continues at coordinate 38,132,607 of NC_091556.1, read as the reverse complement.
TCCCTCCTCCCTCCCTCCACCCTCACCCAGCTAATGACACAGGCATAATGACCATAAAAATGTATGTGAGGCCCATGAGAAAGATTTACCATTGCCCCCACCACCCACCCTTTCCTCCTACTGCCCCCCAACCTATCTCCCCCTCCGGGGCCCCCCCCCCTTTCACTCCCTTCCACCCTTCCACCTTCCTTTATCCACCTCCTCCCCTCCCTCCTTCTGCACCCCCTTCCACCTCCTCCTTCTCAAACCTCACTCACGTGGAAGTGCCCCCCCCCCCACCCACCCCCACCCCTCTCCCATGTAGACCTCGCCGACGTGCTTTAAACCCTTGCTTGTGGTAGGTCCTTGTGCCTGCTGGGGGTTGCTTGTACGGCAGACTTGGCTTGTGACTTGAGATGGGTTGGGGATTTCTTAAGATTTCTTGGGCTCCACTTTTTTCGTTTTTCTTTTTTTTATTATCTATCATTGCTGTTACTTTTGATATCGTTGTGATTATTACTGTTGTCGTTATGGTTATTGTTGTTGTGATATTATGACAGTAGTAGGCGGAGAAACGATGGATTTTAACGTATATTGAGAGAGAGAGAGAGAGATAAAGGGAGTGAGAGAGAGAGAGAGAGAGAGAGGGAGAGAGAGAGAGAGACGGAGAGAGAGAGAGAGAGAGAGAGAGAGAGAGAGAGAGAGAGAGAGAGAGAGAGAGAGAGAGAGAGAGAGAGAGAGAGAGAGTGAGTGAGAGAAAGAGAGAGAGAGTGACAATGAGAGAGAAAGAGAGAGAGAGAGAGAGAGTGACAGATAGAGACTGAGAAACAGTGAGAGAGAGCGAGACAGACAGACAGACAGACAGACAGACAGACAGAGAGACAGGCATACAGACAGACAGGCAGATAGACATATAAAATATCCTAAGACAAAATATACCTGCTTTCACAACCGGAACATCGTCTTTAAGATCCCTTTCTAAGACGCATTGAGATCTCCAGAGACCAAGATTCTCATAATCGTAAAATACTACAAAAATTACAAATGGCAACTCAACATTTACGAAAGTAGAAAAGGTAGACGTAGAAGGAAGAAGAGAAATATGGAAAGAAGAGAAGAGAAAGAGACGAAACGAGAATAATAAGGAACGTTTCGAAAGGATAACATAAAGAAGTAGAAGAAGAAAAAAGAGAAAGAGAAGAAAATGGAATAAGGGAAAAGAAAAAGAATTGAAAAAAGAGGAGAGAAAGAAGAAGAGCAAAGAGAATAATAAGAAACGTCTCGAAAATAATAAAATAAGAAGATAAAGAAAAAAAGAGAAGATCACAAAAACAAAAGAAAAAAGAAAAAGAAAGAAAATAAAATAAAGAAGAGAAACGAAAGAAGAAGAGAAGAGAGGATGATAAGAAACATGATTAGGGATAACGATCAAGAAGTAGCCTCAAGGTGTAAGAAAACCCAGGGAAGGCACCTCCACTTAGCACGGTGGTCGGAGGGGGTGTGGGGGAGAGGTGAAAGAGTGGAGGGAGGGAGAGGAGGGAGAGGAGGGGGAGGGGGTTGGAAGAGTAAAAGGGGTGGGGGAGGAAGAAGGTGGAGGAGGGGAGGGAGGGAGAGGGAGTGGGGGAGAAGGGTGGGGAGGAAGAAGGTGAAGAGGGAGCGGGAGGGAAGAGAGAGGAAAGGGTAGAAGTGTGGTGGAGGAAGGGAGGGAGGGGGAGAGGAGGAGAAGAGAAGAAAAGGAGGGAAAGTAAGGAAAGGTTTGGGTGGGGAGGGAGTAAGGGAGGGGGAGAGGAGAGGAAGAAAGTAGAGGAGGAAGGAAGGTGGAGAATGGAAGAAAGAAGGAGGAATGAGGGTGGAGAATATAGGGGGAGGAAAGGGGAGAGAAGATGATAGAAGGTAGGAGGGATGGGAAGAAGGGAGGGAGGAAGAGGAGAGGAAGAGGGAAGGAGGAAGGGGAGTGATGGAGGAAGGGGAGGAAGGAAGTGGAAGAGGAGGGAGGGAATGAGAGGAAGGAGAAGGTGAAGAAGAG
>NC_091556.1:38120602-38125602 GCF_042767895.1 Penaeus vannamei | reverse complement strand
GTCATCTATTACGTCCGTTATCTCGATATATATCCTATAATCAAGTGAATCAATAAATTCGATTTTGAAAATACGTTTAACGGGACGAATCAATTACTTTTACAGTCTTTTTTATTCTTCTTTCTAACTGATAATAAAACAGTGTATTTCAGCTTACTGTATAAAAAGCATTTTCAATTAAAAATTCTTGCAATGGAAAGTATTCAAATATTCAAAACATAAAACCCAGATCGTTTCAACATAATCTAATGAAATGTGAATGCACTTTAAAAACAAAAACAGACAAAGCTCATCTATACAATTATATATCTTGGAAAAACGGATATAAATGGCGCACACCAGCAACTACTGCAACACATAGATACGCACACATATACACAAAAATGCATACACCCACATTCACACACACACGAACAAGCACACACACACACACACACACACACAGGCACAAAGAAGCACACACACACACACACACACACGCACACACGTACAGACAAGCACACACACACACACACACAAACAACCCCCCCCTTACACACACACACAAACACACACACACAAATAACCCCCCACACACACACACAAGCACAAGCAGCACACACACACATACACACAAACAACCCCATACACACACAATGCCACACACACAGCAGCCTACAGAAACACACACACAAACAACCCCCCCCCCCACACACAACACACACACAGAAACACATACACACAAACACACACACACATATATATGAACCTTTTGTAGTATATCAGCCAATCGGTGGGCGTCCTGCGGTAGATGGGCGGCGGGCGTCACTTTACACCCCCGCCGGCCGCCCTATGCTAATGAGGCAGGTAAACGATTTGCATAATGAATATTTATCTCATCAAGGAGCTCCTAATATTCCGCCTCTATTTAATGCCTTACTTCCGTGGAGGGGTGGGGGGTGAAGGGAGTGATGAGATGGGGGGAATCGGTGGAGGTGGGAGGAGGAGAGGAGGTTGGGAGGGAGGGAAGGAGGGGGGCGAAAGGGGGGGTGGGAGTGATGGGGGTTGGGGGAAGATCAGGTGGAGGTGGGAGGGAGGGAGGGAGGTAGGAGGGGAGGAGAGAGAGGGAAGGAGGGAGGGAGGGAGGGGGAGGTGGGATGGGAGGGAGAGGAGGGATGGGAGGGAGGGAGCAGGGAGGGGGTGGGAGGGAGGAAAGAGGAGAGGAGAGGAGGAGGGAGGCTGGGGGAGAGAGGGAGGGAAAGGAGAGGAGGGAGAGAGAAGGGAGGGAGGTAGGGAGGGGAGGGGAAGGTGCGGGAGGGAGGGAAAGAGTGTCTGGGAGTTGGACAGGGAGAGGTCATACTTAGGGAGGAGGAAGGGAGGGAAGATGGTAGAGGTGATGTGGGTGGGTGGAGTCAGGGGGGAGTGTTCTTATTTGCATATGGGGATGAACATAAATCTATAGATACTGAATTATGACTACTAAACAATCACTTTCGCAAAAACGAAACAAATAAATTTAAGAGGGGTCCATAAACCCTCTGCCCCCCACTCCCCATTTCTCTCAATCTCTCTCCCTCTCTCTCTTTCTTCTCTCTCTTTGTCTCTCTCTCCCTCTCCTATTTTCTTTCTCTCTCTCTGTCTCACTTTCTCCCTACCTCTACTCACTCTCTCTCTTTTACTCTTTCTGTTTCCCTCTCTTTCTCTCTCTCCCTCTCTCTTTTCTCTCCTCTCTTCTCCCTCTCCCTCTCTCTCTCTCTCTCTCTCTCTCTCTCTCTCTCTCTCTCTCTCTCTCTCTCTCTCTCTCTCTCTCTCTCTCTCTCTCTCTCTCTTCACTCTCTCTCTTACTCACTCTCATTATCTCTCTCTCTCGCCTCTCTCTTTTCTCTCCCTCTCTCTCTCTCTCTCTCTCTCTCTCTCTCTCTCTCTCTCTCTCTCTCTCTCTCTCTCTCTCTCCCTCTCTCTTTTCTCTCTCTCTCTCTTTCTCTCTCTCTCCCTCTCTCTCTCTCTCTCTCTCTCTCTCTCTCTCTCTCTCTCTCTCTCTCTCACTTTCACTCTCCCTTTCTCTTACTCACTCTCATTTTCTCTCTCTCCTCTCTCTCTCTCTCTCTCTCTCTCTCTCTCTCTCTCTCTCTCTCTCTCTCTCTCTCTCTCTCTCTCTCTCTCTCTCTCTCTCTCTCTTTCTCTTCCCTCCCTCCTCTCCCCCTCTTTTCTCACTCACTCTCTCTCTCTCTCTCTCTCTGTCTGTCTGTCTCTCTCTCTCTCTCTCTCTCTCTCTCTCTCTCTCTCTCTCTCTCTCTCTCTCTCTCTCTCTCTCTCTCTCTCTCTCCTTTCCTCCCTCCCTCCCCCTCTCTCTCTCACTCTCTCTCTCTCTCTCTCTCTCTCTCTCTCTCTCTCTCTCTCTCTCTCTCTCTCTCTCTCTCTCTCCTTCCTCCCTCCCCCTCTCTCTCTCTCTCTCTCTCTCTCTCTCTCTCTCTCTCTCTCTCTCTCTCGTGATCTCTCCCTCTCTCTCTCTCTCTCTCTCTCGCCTTTCCTCCCTCCCCCTCTCTCTCTCTCTATATATATATATATATATGTATATACATATATATATATATATATATATATATATATATATATATATATATATATATATATATATATATATATATATATATATATATATATATATGTAATAATATATATATATATATATATATACATATATATATATATCTCTCTCTCTCTCTCTCTCTCTCTCTCTCTCTCTCTCTCTCTCTCTCTCCTTTCCTCCCTCCCTCCCCCTCTCTCTCTCACTCTCTCTCTCCCTCTTCCCTCCTTCCCTCCCTCCTCCCCCCCCCCTCTCTCTTTCGCTCCTTATTTCTAATCTCTATGGCGATATGTCCAGATTTATCTCCGCCTTAAAAATCCCAGAGGACAATAATTCCAAATCGGTCCGCCATATCCGCCGTTGAAGCCGCGAAAACACATGTATCTGTCGGCCTAATCCGGGTACCTATCACCGCGCCATTCGTGTTCGAAACCTTGCAAAAAGGGATCGAACGAAAAACTAAGTTGGAGAATTGTTGCGTTTTGTTAGACAAGCTGTTGTGTGTGATGTTGAGTCGTTGGTTTATTTTTTTATGTTGGTGTCTGTGTTTGCGTGTTCAGTATGAATGCATTTAGGATTGTGTTGTTGTTTTTTTAATGTTATGCATAATTCGTGCATAGGTTGGGACGCGTTGATGAGGTCAAGAGGATAAACGGAGGTAATTGCTATCACAATTTATTCCATCCCTCCATATCCAACCTTTCCCCAACCCATCCAAAACAACAGAATAAATCAAAACGAAAAACAAAACACCAACTTCAAAACCAAAGAACATAAACCCAACCCAGATAGAGAAATAACAACATAATCAAACATCGAAAAAACGGAAGCTCTCCTCCCTCCTCCCCTACTCCCCGCCCGCCATCTTCCCAAACGACCCGAAACAACACTTATAGCTCCTGCCGACCCTTCAAAAAACCGGCAGATTATCGCCGATTAACTACCTGTTTGCGGCTCGGGAAATCATATGACGGAAAATTAATCGGGGGAACTACCGACGACTTACACATTCCGACCAACCGACCGAATCTCTGAGGCTTTGGCGGGAATGGGGGGAGAGGATGCGGAAGGGAAGAGGGATGGAGAAGATAAGTAGAGAAGAGACGGAGAGAAATGGATAATAAGAGAGAGGGAATGAGGACGGGAAAGAGAGGGAGATAGTGAAAGGAAAAGGAAAGGAAGACAAGGAGAGAGAAGGGAGAAGAGCTAAAAATAGGGAAATGAGCAAAGTCGGATGGGAAAAGAGAGAGAGGGAGGAGGGGAAGGAAGAAGGAAAGGAAGGGAGGAGAAGAGAGGAGGAAAGGAGGGAGGGGGATGAGAAAGATGCGGGAGGAGAGAGAGAGGAGAGAGAGGAGAAGAAGTAGAGGAGAGGGAGGCAGGATGAAGAGAGGAGAGAGAAGAGGAAAAGAAGCGAAAGGATAAGAGGGAGAAGAAAAAAAGGAGAAAAGGAAAGAGGGCAAGGATAAGAAAGATGGCGGGAAAGGAATACGAAGAGAGACGGAGAAGAAGAAGAAGAAGAAAGAGGAAGGGCAAGGAGAGGAGAGTGGGAGGGGGGAGGAGAGGGGGGAGGGATAACCCCTACGTAAATACTAATTAACACAGGGATAAGCCCGGGATAACATGAAAAATAACATCTTTGCTGGAAGGATTAAGGTCAACCTTTTTTTATATTTATCCTTATGGTCCCATTTCTCCTTATTTTCCGCCTGTTTGTTACTCTGATTTTATGTCTCTATGAATCTTTCTTTTTATTTATTTATTTTTCATTTTCTATTTATTCATTTGTTTATCTATTTTTTATTTGTTTATATTTTCTTCTGTTCCGCTTGTCTTTTTTCATCATTATCATTTTATATTTTATATTTTTTTCTTATGTATATTTTTATTTGTTTTATTTGTTTTATTTTTGTTTATTTTTTGTTCTGCTTGTCTCTTTCATTATTATTTTTTTTATTTCTCTATTTCCATTTTTCTATTCTATTCTTTTTCTGCTTGTCTATTTGTCATTTCATTTATTGTATACGTTTTTCTCTCTGTCATTCTCTAACTTATCTGTTATATGCAAATGTAGAGACACGCATTCCTAAAAATGATTTTTAAAATGAATATATATCTTAGAAATAAATGAGATACACATAAACGGGTACAAACCGTACACACGCAAATACACATACACAAAAAGAACACACACATACACACACAAACGCACACACATACAAGCAACACACACAAATAACACACATACAAACAACACACACAAATAACACACATACAAACAACACACACAAACAGACAGCACAAACAAAACACACACGCACACAGACACATATACACACATATAACACATACAAACAAACAGCACAAACAAAACACACACACGCAAGCACAAACACACACAAACAACACAAAACAAACAAAACAAACACACACAGCG
>NC_091556.1:38083102-38085602 GCF_042767895.1 Penaeus vannamei | reverse complement strand
CCTTTTCCCTCGAGGCTAATTATTTTCTGTTTGATCTTTCAGCTTTTGTGTAAAGTTTGAGAGTTTTTTTTATTTATTAATATTTTTTTTTGTCTTTTTTGAGGAATTTTCTTGTCCTTTTTCTTTACTTTTTTATTTCTGTCTTTTTCTGCATTTTCTTTTTTTCTTTCTTTCTTATTCGTTTTTTCCTCTTCTCCTTCTTCAGCTTCTTTTTCTTCCACTTTCTTTTTCTCCTTCTCCTCCCCTTCCTTCTTCTCCTCCTCCTCCTCCTCATTCTCCTCCCTCCCCTTCCTCATTCTCTTCCTTGTCCTCATTCTCCCCTTCCTCCTCCTCGAGCTCCTCATCATCATTCTTTTTCTCCTTCTCCACTTCATTATCTTCTTTTTAACTACTTCTCCTCTTTATCCTCCCCCTCCTCTTCCTTTTCTCTGCTTTCCATCCCTCCTCTATTTCTATCCTTTTGATTCTCTTCGTCTCTTTCTTCATCATCATCATCATATAAATCATCATCATTCCCTGCTTCATTAACCCCCTTCCATTATCTCTCTTCTCCTCTCTCCTTCACCTCTTCTCCTTTCCTCTTTCTACACCTTTTCTCGTGTCAGCTTCCCCCCCCCCTACCCCCCCCCCTCACCAAGGTCTGGGATTGCGGATGTGAATGTTCTTTTGAGAATTTCATTTTTACACATACTTTTAATTTCCCTTTCCAGATTTTTTGTTCTTTTTTTGTGTCTTTTTTTCTTTCTTTTTTTTGAATTATCATTTTCCTTTTTTCTGACTCGTTTGTCAATTATTTCGTTTGTGATTCTTTTATCGTGTGGGTTTTATTTCGTGAACACTCTGCCGTATTTTGTGACTTTATATATGACCGTCTTCATATATATATATATATGTATACACACATACATACATGCACACGCACACACACACACACACACACACACACACACACACACACACACACACACACACACACACACACACACACACACACACACACACACACACACACACACACACACACACACACACACACACACACACACACACACACACACACACACACATATATACACATATTTAAATATATATGTATATATATATGTATATATATATATATGTATATATATATATATATATGTATATATATATATATATATATATATATATATATATATATATATATATATATATATATATAAACATACATACACACACACCCTCACCTAATCTCAACGCTCACTACAGCTCCATCACGTTTTAAGTTAAAAAGAAGACGAAATCTTTGACTCCCAAGACATTGCTCACGTCAAGGCATATTTCAAGGTCAGTGCCTCTGGGAGACATGAATTTGCGGCAGAGACATTGCAAGGAGAGATGAATCATTGCAAAAAGTTTGGTCGTTCGTGGAGTGTGACAGCTTCCTTTTTTTCTATTTCATTTTTTTTCTTATTTCTGTTTCTAGTAATTTTCCTTTTTTCTCTCTTTTTTTCTTTCTTTCTTATTCGTTTCTTCCTCCTCTTTACTTGTAGTTTCTGGTCTTGTAGTTTGGTTGTGGTATGACTGGTAGTTTCGTCAGCTTACTTATAATTCCAGTGAGATTAAGAGTTGGAATACTTATATTCGTAGTAGGTAGGTATGGTGATACCAGCTGTGGCGCTTGGTATTGTCGTGGTAGTTGTAGTTGTAAATGGAGTAGAGTAATAGTTGTAAGAATGGTATATGTAGAAATAGATGTAGTAGTTGGAGCCATAGAAATATTAGCTATGGTGCTAGTAGTATTAGCAGAAGAAACAGCATTATTGGTAGTAGTAGTAGTAGTAGTAGTAGTAATAGTGGTAGTAGTAGTAGTAGTAAAAGTAGTAATAATGTTCCTGTTGTTGTTTCTGATGCGATGGTCGGGGTAGTGATATCTAGTAGTTAGTAGTAATAGCTTGTAGGTAGTATTATTTGTACTAGCATTACTATCATAAATAGCAATAATTTAATTTGTAGAAATGATAGTAATAGTAAATGTTATGTGAGCCTTATCAACTGTAGTCATTCGCTGTTGTGGTACACATATATATGTATATATATATATATATATATATATATATATATATATATATATATATATATATATATATATATATATATGTGTGTGTGTGTGTGTGTGTGTGTGTGTGTGTGTGTGTGTGTGTGTGTGTGTGTGTGTGTGTGTGTGTGTGTGTGTGTGTGTGTGTGAGTGAGTGAGTGTGTGTGTGTGTGTGTAAGATATTCATGTATCAAAAGTATACAAAAATAACCCCTATTCCGGTATGCTTACGGCAGATAATCCATGGTGCATGCTGGGGTTATATTTCAATACAAGGACATGGTAAAAAGAAAAAAAAATAATAAAATTAATAAGACATACAACAACAAAAAAGAATATGTATATCAGCAATTCTCGGTATGAATGATACCAAATAACATATCTACACAATACATTTTTTTCTCTTTCTTCCTATTTTTTTTC
>NC_091556.1:38063102-38065602 GCF_042767895.1 Penaeus vannamei | reverse complement strand
TGTGTTATTAAACCTCGAAATGGGCGGCGCCAGTTCGCCACTTAGCTAATGGGCGTCAGATAAGGGGCAGGGAGGGAGGGGGGAGGGAGGGAGGGATGCTCGCGGGCGGCTTGGGGAGGGGAGGAAGGGGGGAAGGGGGTGGGGTGTAGGGATAGGGGGAGGAAGAAAAGGAGGAACAGACAAAAACAGAGAGAGAGAGAGAGAGAACAGAGAGAGGAGAGAGAGAGAGAGAGAGAGAGAGAGAGAGAAAGACAAACAGACAGACAAACAGACATACAGAGAGAGAGAGAGAGAATGAAAGAAAGAGAGAGAGCCAGACAGACAGACATACAGAAAGAGAGAAAGAAACAGCCAGAGACAGAGAGAGCGAGAGCCACTAAAACAAAAATCATCATAATGATGACCCAGGCCCCTCCCACCCCTCATTAATCAATAAACAAGAGCAAACTACCTGGATATGACGGGTAAACAAACGCACGGGGGATGGGGGGGGGGAGGGGAGGGGAAAGGGGCGGGGAGAGAAGGAGGGGAAGGTGGATAGCAAAAAGAGAGAGGGAGAGAGAGAGAGAGAGAGAGAGAGAGAGAGAGAGAGAGAGAGAGAGAGAGAGAGAGAGAGAGAGAGAGAGAGAGAGAGAGAGAGAGAGAGAGAGAGAGAGAGAGAGAGCGAGAGAGAGAGAGAGAGAGAGAGAGAGAGAGAGAGAGAGAGAGAGAGAGAGAGAGAGAGAGAGAGAGAGAGAGAGAGAGAAGAATCAGCTAAATAGATGGGGGGAGGAGGGAAGGGGGAGGGGAGGGAAAGGGGCGGGGAGAGAAGGAGGGGAAGGTGGATAGCAAAAGAGAGAGGGGAGAGAGAGAGAGAGAGAGAGAGAGAGAGAGCAGAGAGAGAGAGAGAGAGAGAGAGAGAGAGAGAGAGAGAGAGAGAGAGAGAGAGAAAGATAGAGAAGGAGAGAGAGAGATAGGAAAGATCGATAAATAGAGAGCGAGAGAGAGAGAGAGAGAGAGAGATGAGAGAGGAGAGATAGAGAGAGATCGATAGAGAGAGAGAGAGAGAGAGAGAGAGAGAGAGAGAGAGAGAGAGAGAGAGAGAGAGAGAGAGAGAGAGAGAGAGAGAGAGAGAGAGAGAGGGAGGGAGAGAGAGGAGGGAGAGAGAGAGAGAAGAAGAAAGATCGCTAAATAGATAGATAGAGCAGAGAGAGAGAGAGAGAGAGAGAGAGAGAGAGGAGAGAGAGAGAGAGAGAGAGAGAGAGAGAGAGAGAGAGAGAGAGAGAGAGAGCAGAGAGAGAGAGAGAGAGAGAGAGAGAGAGAGAGAGAGAGAGAGAGAGAGAGAGAGAGAGAGAGAGAGAGAGAGAGAGAGAGAGAGAAGAAAGATCGCTTCAAACAGAGAGAGAGAGAGAGAGAGAGAGAGAGAGAGAGAGAGAGAGAGAGAAGAAAGATCGCTAAATAGAGAGAGAGAGAGAGAGAGAGAGAGAGAGAGAAGAAAGATCGCTAAATAGAGAGAGATAAAGAAGAAAGATCGCTATTAGAGAGAGAGAGAGAAGAAAGATCGCTAAATAGAGAGAGAGAGAGAGAGAGAGAGAGAGAGAGAGAGAGAGAGAGAGAGAGAGAGAGAGAGAGAGAGAGAGAGAGAGAGAGAGAGAGAGAGAGAGAGAGAGAGAGAGAGAGAAGAAAGATCGATAGATAGATGGATAGATAAATAGAAAGAGAATGAGAGAGAGAGAGAGAGAGAGAGAGAGAGAGAGAGAGAGAGAGAGAGAGAGAGAGAGAGAATGAGATGAAAGATGAGTGATGGTGAGAAGATGAGGCAAGCGGGTAGACAGGTGAGGTCAGGTCACTTAGGAGAGGTGGGTAGGGGGAGGGGGAGGGAGGTGGGGAGTGTTGAGGTGAAGAGTGGGGGTGTTGGGGTTGAGGTAGGGGTGGGGGGTGTAGGGGGGTGAGGTAGGGGAAGGGTGTAAGTAGTTGGGGTTGGAGGAAAGGAGGGGAATAGGGTGAAGAAAATGAGAAAGGGGAGGGAGAGAGAACAGGAGAAAGAAGGAGGGAAGAGATAGAACAGGGAGAGTAACAGGAAGGGAGAGAAAGAGAAAGATAAAATCAGAGGAAGAAGACAAGGAGAAGAGAAATAAGGAATAAAACAACAAAGAAAAGAGGGAGTAAGACATGTAAGGAACTAAAAAAAAGAAAAAAAAACGACAAAACGATTACAAACCTGGCAAGGAAAAAGGGGAAGGGGGAAGGGGGAGAGACAGGACAGGGGTGAGGGGATAGAGGGTAGGGGGGGAGGGAGACCTAATACCCCAGAGACGACGGGATCCCATGTCGAGATGTCCTCCCGTGTGAACACCATGGGAGCAGTGGCTACCTCCTCCCCAGGGGATCTCGTGGTCGCTGCTGGGGGTCAGGGGGAAGGGTGGGGTGGGGGAGATGAGAGAAAGAAAAATGAGGGAGGGAGAGGAGGGGGAGGAAGGAGAGGAGGGAGGAAGGAGAGGAAGGAGTTCAGGAGGGAGGG
>NC_091556.1:38053102-38055602 GCF_042767895.1 Penaeus vannamei | reverse complement strand
CCCCATCCACCCACTAGTCGCCGTCCTCTCCCCTAAGACCCCACACCAGACCCCACCCCCACCCATCGACTAGTCGCCGTCCTCCCCCCTACCTCCCCACTATCCCCCAACCCCCTTCATCCACCTCCCCAACCCCCACCCTATTCCCAACCTCCACCCATCCACCCACTAGTCGCCGTCCTCTCCCCACCCCCTCCCCCGCCTATCCCCAACCCCCACACACCCACCACCCCCACCTCCCACCTTATCCCCAACCTCCCACCCACCCACCTCCACCCATCCACCCTAGTCGCCGTCCTCTCCCCACCCCACCCCCACTATCCCCGACCCCCACCCACCCTATCGCCAACCTCCACCCACCCACCCACTAGTCGCCGTCCACTCTCCAACCCCTCCCCACCATCCCTAACCCCACACCCATCCACCACCCCCACCAACCACTAGTCGCCGTCCTCTCCCCAACCTCCACCCACCCCACCCACTAGTCGCCATCCTCCTCTCCCCACCCCCGCTATCCCCGACCCCCACCCACCCTATCCCCAACCCTCCACCCACCAACCCACTAGTCGCTATCCTCTCCCCACCCCACCCTCACTATCCTGAACCTCACCACTATCCCCAACCCCCACCCATCCTATCCCCAACCTCCATCCACCCACCCACTAGTCGCCGTCCTCTCCCCACCCCCATCCCCAACCCCCACCCACCACCCATCCCCACCCACCCACTAATCGCCATCCTCTCCCCTAATCTCCACCCTCAATATCCCCCACCTTCCACCACCCCACCAACCCACCATCCCCACCACCCCACCCACCCACCAACCCCCACCCACCCACTAATCGCCATCCTCCCATCCCACCCCCACCCCACCCCCGCTATCCCCAACCCCCACCCACCCACCAACCTCCACACCCACCCACTAATCGCCGTCCACTCTCCCCACCCCACCCCACCATCCCCAACCCCACCCACCCATCCCCAACCCACCCACTAATCGCCGTTCTCTCCCCACCCCAACCTCACCCTATCCCCAACCCCCACCCACCCTATCCCCATCCTCCACCCACCCACCCACTAATCGCCGTCCTCTCCCCACCCCACCCCCACCTTCCCCACCCACCCCCTGGATCCCGCGCCGTAACTATTCCGGTCTTAAAATCATAAAACGGTCCCACCTAATCTGATCCCTTTCAACAATGCAACGCGCGGGCTCAATCCCTCTTCAAGAGCTCTGTCTCAGCTATCATACGAGGTTGCATATTCTTGCCAGATAATGAAGCTCTGCCTGTATTTGCATATCTTTTCATCAAATTATCCAAACAAAGCAAAGGGGAGACGGTGAGAGAGCGCGGGTTTTTTTCGGGTTTTCTCTCGGCCGCCATCTTTTTATTTTTTTTAGGTTATGCGCAGAGACCGCGGGGATATACGACTATCGAGGGAAATTTATTTGAAGGAAAAAGAGAGAGAGAGAGAGTTTGGGGAGGGAAAAAAAAGAGAGAGAGAGTGGGGAAAGAAATCGCTCGAAGTATATATATTTCTCCTGCGCGTCTTTTCTGCAACCGTAATAATACTGCATTACGTTTAATTGATCTGTCATATTGGCTCCGGGCTATCAACCCATTAATCTTAATTTGTTTAACCCCATTGGCCGGAGTTAGGTGAAGGGTATAGCCCGAGCAACCCCTTAGATATATATATATACAAGAAAAAAAAACCCGAGGCACTAAAGAGGGTGTCACACTGCCAGTAAATATCTCTGACACGCAACACTCCGACCCGTTCGACTCGCCAAATCGGACCAGCGCAGCGAACCCCTATAAACGGCAGTATCTTAATGAGATCAGCGTGTTAACTACCGAGGTGAGCACTTAAACAAACATCGGATGGCATGGTCCGGTCATTACCATTAAGCGGTAAGTCATTATAGAGCTGCGCGGTCTACCAGTGCCGCTCTGGTCCGCGGCCATGATTACCTGGCGCTAACTGCCGGTTACGCGCGCCATTTATCACCTTGTTAACTAGCGTGCCAAATGGCCGTTATCGCAAGTGGTTGTTAGGAAGGAGTGAGGGAGAGGGAGGGAGGGAGGGAGGGAGAGGAGGACGTCGCCAGCACCGGAGCCAGGGGGGTTTTGTTTCTTGAAGAAGCCTAAAAAAGGGAGTTTCAGGCCTAGGTGGGAGAGGGAGGGAGAAAGGTGGAGGGGGAGATTGGAGGAGGGAGGGAGATTGGAGGAGGAAGGTGAGAAAAGGAAGGGGGGATGGAGGAGGGAGGGAGAACGGGGGAGGGGGAGATTAGGGGAGGGAGGAGAAGGGTGGAGGGGGAGATTGGAAAAGAAAGGTGGGATGTAGGAGGGAGGGAGAGAGGTGGAAGAGGAGGAAGATGGGATGGAGGTGGAGGGGGTGGAGTAAGTGGAGAGAGGAGAGGACCAGAATTGGGGGAATAGGGAATAGGGACAAATGATGAGGGGCGTGTAAAGAAGAGAAGGGAAGAATGGGGAGA
>NC_091556.1:38033102-38035602 GCF_042767895.1 Penaeus vannamei | reverse complement strand
AAAACTGCACTCCCCTCAATCCCTATGACCACCCCTCTCCCAACTTCTCCCTTCCCCAATCCACTCCCTCGCTTCCCTCCCCTTAAACCCCACCCCTCCCATCTCCTTCCCACCCCCCAAAACCACCCCTCTCCCACCTCCCACTCCACTCCCCCCAAAACATCCCATCCCTACCCCCTCCCTCCCTCCTCCTGCCCCCTCCCTTCCCCTCCCTCCTCCTTTCCCCCCTCCCTCCCCTCCCACCTCCTTCCTTCCCTCCCTCCCTCCCACCTCCTTCCCTCCTCCTCCCTCCCACCTCTCGCTTCCCTTTCCTCCCACCTCCTCCAAAAACATCCCATCCCTCCCCTCCCCCTCCACACTCTCTTTCCCTCCCTCCCACCTCCCAGTGTCCCTCCCCCTCCCACCTCCTTCCCTCCCCCTCCCCCTCCCCTAAAGGTAGCACCCGAACTGGTAGTGATCCGTCTACCCAATCAATAAAGAACCTCGCCGTACCCAGTAATTACGGTAGCCATTTTGTTTACAGAGGGCGCTATCTCTGCCGATCACGTGATTGCTTCAGATACCAGCTGATGGAAAGGGCGGGAACAGGGTGTCGCGCATAAACTATCTTTCGAATTTTGTGGTCGGTTGTTCCAGTATTTTACGTTTCTTTTTTCTTATTTTCTTTTTAGTTTTCTTGATCTATTTTTTTCTCTCTCTCTTTCTTTCTCTTTCTCCCTCTCTTTCTCTCTCTCTGTTTCTCTCTGGTTCTGTCTCTTTCTCTCTAGTTCTGTCTCTCCCTTTTTTTTACTCTCTCTCCTTCTCTCTCTTTCTCTCTCTCTTTCTCCTTTCTCTGTTTCTCTCTCTCTCTGTCTCTCTCTCTTTTTACTCTCTCTCTCTCTCTCTCTCTCTCTCTCTCTCTCTCTCTCTCTCTCTCTCTCTCTCTTTCTCTCTCTCTCTCTCCTCTTTCTCATTTTCCTCTTTTATTTTTCTTTCATAATTCTTATCATAAATCTCTCTCTCTCTCTCTCTCTCTCTCTCTTTCTCTCTCTCCCTCTACCTCTCCCTCCCTCTTCCTCCCTTCCTCCCTCTCTCTCTCTCTCCCTCTCTCTCTATCCTCCTTCTCCCTCCTCTTCATCTGTTGCCCATTTTATGTTTGTATTATGGTCCGTGTTATCCCAAAGGTCATCTGCTAATTTCAGCACTTGGTAATTATTGCAAATCAATGTCGTTTTTTACGTTATTTATTCCCTTCGCAATTGGCTTCGAGAGCGTTAAGACAATTACACCTGTAAATTCAAAACCTCCTCTATTGAGATTTTAGTGCGTCGTTTTATAATTTTCATTTAGAAAGTTCCGAGAGGTAATGCTACATTTTTTTTTTTTTTTTTATGTGAGGTGTGATTTTTTTTATTTTTTATTTTTTTTTATTTTTTTTGACTGTTGCAGCCACGCCAATCTGCAACCCTTCCGAAAGGTCTCTTCCATCTTGCACAGATCTTGATCAAGGGTTCTCACGCGGGATTCTAAGACCGGACTTAAAAAGGCGGACTCAACACTTGGAGGTGTCGCGGGGGTCTGCGTGGCTATGACGTCATCACGAGTACACGAACGAACGAACGAACGAACACCTCGATTTCGTTCGTAGATAATTGTCAGATACGAATGCAGTCGAAACGATATCAAGGGAGGCGAGAAAATACGAGTTTCTAGTCAGAGAATATTATGGAAAAATACACAGAACTATAAAAGAAAAAAAAGTGAATAAGAGACAAACAGACAGACAGACAGATAGGCAGACAGGTAAAGGCGTCAAACAGATACAAACAGACAGAAGTAGAAACAGAGATTCTTCTGTCTTTCTCTATATCATTATTATTACTATCACTATTATTATCATTATTATTATTACTATTACTAGTATTATTATTATTATTATTATTTTACATAAAGAGAAAAATGAGACAGAGAAAACATTCACCCATTCACGTGATCCTTACACGAACGCCACCGGATAGACGGACTCGACTGCACCGAAATGCCCCGTTCGTGTAAGCTTCAAACCCGATGTGGATTCACAAGACGCGTCGTCCCAGGGTTCGACGGTGGGCGTGTACTTAGACCTCCCCGCCCACTCCACCCGCATAACAAAGTCGATTCCGCAAACGAGTAATTAACATGTTTTGAAAGATTGTTGGGAAGGAAAAGAGGCCATTATGTCGTGGTATTTTTATATTGATGCGATAACGGCCTCTTTTAGGGTGAATGAAGAGTCTTTCATAAAAGGAGATTGTTGTATAATAATGTCCGGTTTTTATAATGATTTTTTAATATTTTTTTTCATTTTTTTTATATGATGCAATAGGTGGACGTGTGATGGCTGTATCCTTAAATAATATCCGATCATTTGTAGTTCTACTTATTATCGGAAATACTGAAACAAATGAAATATATGTAAAACAAATAGTAGCTGAATAACAAAAGAACTTTTTTTATTTCTTAATTATATAGTTATATATTC
>NC_091556.1:37990602-37998102 GCF_042767895.1 Penaeus vannamei | reverse complement strand
GTGAGTGAGGGGTGGGTGAGGGGTGGGTGGGGTCGAAGAGGGGATGGGGAGGGATAGGGGGAGAGGGTTAGGGGTCTGGGGGAATGAGTGGGGAGGGCTAGGGAGTGGGGGGAGTTAGGGGGTCTCGGGGAAGCGGGTAGGGGGTGGAGGGGAGGGGAGAGGGGGTCCAATGGGAGGGGGGAGAGGGGGTCGAATGGGAGGGGGGAGAGCATATTTTTTTCGGCGAGGGCATTTTCGTAAAGGAAATACTCCCTCTCTCGTTTTTCTTTTTTTATCGTTAAGCTTTAGTTACTTTTTTTTTTTTTTTTCTTTTTGCATTTTTCTATTTTATTTCTTTCTTCCTTTCTTTCTTCTGGGGAACATTTGATTAACTTGGAACCTTTGTTATTATATCTACAATTGTTTCATTTCATTCTTCTTGTCTCCCATCTTCTCCTCTTCTTCTTCCCCCTCTCTTTTCTCTATCTCTCTCTTTTTCCCTCCTCCCCTTTCGTCTTTCTCTTTCCCTCTTCCCTCTCATCCGCTTCCCTCTCATCCTCTCTTCTTCCCCCCTCCCCTCAACCCTTCTCTCTCCCTTCCACCTTCTTTCTCTCTCTCTCTTTCCACCTTCTCTCTTTCCCCTCCCCTTACCCCCCCTCCCCTTCCCCCTCTCCCTTTCCCTCTCATCCCTACCCCTTCCCTTACCCTTCCCCAGATCCCTGTTTCCCCTTCCCCTCATCTTCCTACCCCTCCCACTCTCTTTCCTCCTCCCTGGCTCCCTCTCCTCTTCCCTCTACCTTCCCTCATCCACTCTCCCCTCCTCCCCTTCCCTTACCCTGCCTCTCCCCTTCCTCTTCTTTCTTCTCACCCAGTCTCGCCTCCTCTCTTCCATCCCTCCCTCTCTCTCCTGTCTCCCCTCGCTCCCCCTTCTCCCTTTTCTCTCCCTCCTCCTCCCTCCTTCTCCCTTTCTTCCCCCTTTTCCCTTTCTCTCCCTCCTCCTACCTGTCTTTCTCCCTTCCTCTCCTCCCTCCCTCCCTCTCTCTCTCCCTCTTTCTCTCCCCTCCCTCCCTCCCCTCTTCTCCTTCCTCTCCCTCCTCCACCTTCTCCCTTCCTCTCCTCCTCCCTCCCTCTCTCTCCCTCTTCTCTCTCCCTCCCTCCCCTCCCCCTTTTCTCCCTTCCTCTCCCTCCCTCCCCCCTTCTCCCTTCCCCTATTTTCGCCTGAACCCAAACATTATTTTGTCCGGATCCCAAAACACCGCAAGAATGTTTTCTTTCCCGCCATCTTCTCACACCCCGAGATCCTGCGCGGGAAATAAAACACAATATAAGCGAACAAAGCAGTTCTTGGAGCATTAAATCCCTTGATCTGGCGCCCACGTCACACCTGATCCCACACCCACGCCACATAAACGATCTAACACGCTCTCGCAGGGGATCTTTGGCTGGGCACCGATGTTCTTTTTTTTTCTTTCGTTTTTAGGGCGGACAACAACGAAAATGAAGATATTTTTATCAAGAGGTTTTTATTTTTATTTTTATGCACAAATCTTGCTCTTTGGAAGCACTGAAATTATCCGTTAATTATATAAAGTAACAAAACGAAAAGCAAAAAAAAAAATAAAAAGAGACTTCACACAAAAGAAATAAAAAATTAAAATAAGAAAAAAAAATTCAAAAGTTAATTATTTTTTTTATCTCATCTTCCTTCACATTCCTTCTTACTCATCTCTCTCACGAAAGAAAAAAAATAAAATCATCGTGCTTTTCACTCCCTTTTTTCTCCGAGTCATAAAAATCAATAAAGATAAGAAAACAAACAAAAAAATAAAGGAAGGTTCACGGGTCGGGGACCTAGAGAGAGAGAGAGAGAGAGAAACAGAGAGAGAGAGACAGACAGAGAAAGAGAGAAAGACAGAGAGAAACAGAGACAGAGAGACAGACAGACAGACAGACAAAGAAAGACAGACAGACAGACAGACAGACAGACAGAGTGTGTGAGAGAGAGAGAGAGAGAGAGAGAGAGAGAGAGAGAGAAAGAGAGAGGAGGGGGCGGGAGAGAAAGAGAGACAGACAGACAGAGAGAAAGAGAGAATGAGTGAGTGAGAGACTGTGTGTAAGAGAGGGAGTGGGAGAGGGTGGGAAGCAGTCAGAGAGATAGAGAGGGTGACAGAGAAAGAGAGAGGGGGGACAGAGGTAGAGAAAGAGAGAGGGGGGACAGGAAAGAGTGAGAAAGAGAAAGACTGAGAGATAAAGAAAGAAAGAGAGCGAGAAAAACTGAGAGTAAGAAAAAATGTAGAGAAAAGAAACACACACGAATAAGAACGAACAAAAAAAAGAAAGAAAAGCAAACAAAAAATAAATAAATCCAAATAGCGAACTTTAACCTAGATAGACAGGAAGAAGAGAGAAGGAGGGAAGGGGGCAGGGGAGGGGAGGGGGAAGGGGGGACTGGGACAGGAGAGGGGGCAAGAGGGCAGGGGAGGAGGGGGGAGGGAGGGGGGAAGGGAACAGGGGAGGGGGAGACAAAAGAGAAAGGAGAGACGGGGAGAGGGGGAGGAGTAGGGGGAGTGGGGAGAGGGGGAGGGGGGGAGACACCATACGATGAGTTATCGCCAGAGTTTTAAGAGTCACGAAAATGTGATCCCTTTAAAAGACTTTTCGGCAAGAGGACGGAGATGAGCTCACACCATCCTTCTCGATGACGTCATCCTCCTCTTAAGGGGTGGTTGGGGGGCTGGAAGGGGGGGGTTGGGGGCTGGATAGGGGGAGGTGGGTCAGAGATGGGTGGGGAAGGAGAGGAGATAAAGAAGAGGAGAGTGAGAGAGAAGGAGAGTGAGAGAGAAGGAGAAGAAGAAATATCAAAGGTATTTTCTTTTTTGTTTTATTTTTCTTATTCATTTATTTATTTATCTATTTATTTATTTACTTTTCCTTTTATTTCTTCGTCTTTCTTTCCTTTTCCCTCTCATTTCTTCTTCCTCTCTCTCTCTTCCTTCTTCTTCTTCACCCTCTCCCTACTCCTTCTTTCTCCTCTTTTTCTTCTCTCTTCTCTCTTCCACATCATCCTTCTTATTCCTCATTTTCCCTTCCTTCTTCGCTTCTCACCCTTCTCTTCTCCTTCCTCTCTTTCCCCCTTATTCTTTCTTTTCCCTTTCTCGTCTTCCGTGTCTCTCCATCACATGTTGTTTTGCTTACTGTATTTCCACCTTTTATTCTTCTTGCTCAGTAATGATCAGCTGAGTCGAACCTTCCATGGGAAAAGATGAATAAATGAAATAAAATCATGAAGTACATTCATATATTTACAAGAAACACACACACGTACATAATCATATAGACAATATATGTATGTATATATATATATATATATATATATATATATATATATATATATATATATATATATATATATGTATGTATGCATGTATGTATGTATGTATGTATGTATATACGAGTATATATATATATATATATATATATATATATATATATATATATATATATATATATATATATATATATATATATACATATATATGTATATACATACTCGTATATACGTATATATGTATATATATGATATGTGTGTGTGTGGGGGGGATGCGTGTATATATATGAATGTATGTATGTGTATATATATATATATATATATATATATATATATATATATATATATATATATATATATATATATATATATATATATGCGTGTGTGTGCGTGTGTACACGTGTATATATATATATATATATATATATATATATATATATATATATATATATATATATATATATATATGTATATATATATACATATATGCGTGTGTGTGCGTGTGTACACGTGTATATATATATATATATATATATATATATATATATATATATATATATATATATATATATATATACAAATAATTCCGTTACCGCAATTCCCTCAAGCGCCCAAACTCTCCCTCTATGGCAGCCAAGCCGAACCCGCAGCCAGAGCAACTCGCCCAAACGAACACATCTCAGCGCCGTTCCCAAACACACTTTATTTACATTCTCATCTCACACTTCAGCTCCGTATGATATGAACGTCAGATTTCCCGGAATGCGTCGAGAGGGAGAACATCGGCGACTTATTTCTTTTCTTCTCCCGGTGTAAATTCCCCCTACGTGTTGGCAACGCGGGACTCCCATCAATTAATCATTTAAGATGTTGTTTTCCTTAATTGGACAGGACTGGGGCAGATAGATGCCATATTTCTCTTTCTCGGACGATAAATTTTCTCCGGTCGTTTCCAGCGCGGGTCGTCCCAGGCGCTCTACGAACAGTTAATGTAGATATATGCCCGTCTCGAGGTCCTAAATCTCAGGGCATCGGAGAAGCTGGAGAGACAGAAAACGGGAAGACAGAAGAAAATATAGAGAATGAAAAGGAATAGCCCCAAACTCGTTAATTGCCCTCTTAACAGAAAACGGGAAGAGGCGTTGTAGGGGGTAATTGGACATGAAGGAGAAGCCCCAGGGAGGGTGTCAGGGATTCGTTCTTAGGTAGTTCCTCGCCCCTGTTACACCCACCCACAGGGACCGGGGACTGGGCGGTGGGGGTGGAGGGTGGGTAGAGAAGGAGCCGAGGAGCAGGCAGGAACCACTACCCTTACCCTCTCTCTCTCTCCCTCTCTCCCTCTCTCCCTCTCCCTCACGCTCGCCTCCCTTGCTCTTGGGTATCAACATCTCATTAACAACCTCATGATATTCTCACCTGTCCTGTTGGCGAGTTTACACCTGGTCTCGGAAGGGAGTTTTCAGCACGCAGCATCCTCATCTTAGGTTAGGTGAGGTTGCTGGGCCTTGAGATGATATTTCAATCAACCCAAGTATGAGTCTGATCGCTATACACTTCATTAAATATGTTTTAACTAAGTCGATGTTCGTTTAGGTTGTATAGAAAAGGTTGTATGTTAGCCTCAGAAAATTTGGTGTATTTTCACTATCTATTACATACTACTTGAAGATTGATGTGCTTTCATTGCGTTAGTACATACTATATGCTGTATTCCATATTTCTTAAGTCATTTTTATCATTTATATATTTATTTGACGAGTTATTAGGAATTCGCTTATCCATTATCCTCTATAAATACCTACATTCCGAATCACTGATTATTAACAGCTATGCGTCTATTCTGTCTATCGTTCTGTCCTTACACTTCCACACCTCTGCTCATTACAATATCTCTTCTCCCTCATCTTTTATCGCTGCATCAGATCCGCCCTTTCAGTCCACCCCTTCATCGAAATGTGTTGTAATTATGCTCTGCCCATCATCTGGATCTATTTCTTATACCATTAGACTCTCTTTCCTTTTCTCTATCACCTTTTTCTCTCCATCACGCCTGCCGTCTGACCTTCGTTATCTCTCTCTCTCTCTCTCTCTCTCTTTACTTTCCTCCTTCCCTCTACCACTCCCTCTCTCTTTACCTCTCCCTCGCCTTCCTTCCTTCTCTCCCTCCCTCTCCCCATTCCCCCTCTCTTTTACCTCTCCCTCTACTTCCCTCCCCCCCCCCCCTCTCTCCCTCTCCTTCCCTCCCTTCGTCTTCCCCTCCCACCTACCCTCCTCCCTTCTCTCCCCACCCTCTCCCTACCCTCCTCCCTTCTCCCCCCGCCCCCTCTCCCTACCCTCCCCTCTCCCTACCTCTCCCTCCCCTCTCCCCGCCTTCCCTTCCCCCCCTCCCCACCCCCAAAGGCGAGGAAGAAGATGCGGCCGAAACTCTGAGAAACATTTAAGCGTGGCGAGCGAGGGAGCACCGCGGTCGGCATCCTTTTTTATGCTAATGCCGGCCACGCATAAGCCAAAATGAATTAATGTTTACATTTGGGTCTCATTATAATGTCCTCGGTCTGTGATTGAGTGCAGCTTTTTCTCTTGTATCTTCACATCTCGTCTCTTGCCTTCTTCTTTTTTCTTCTTCTTTTTTTTCTTTGTCTCTATCTCTTTATCTCTCTTCTCTTCCGTTCTCTCTATGTATTTAGTCTTTTTGTTTGTTTGATTTTTTTCTATCTATCTCTTTCTTTCTTTCTTTCTTTCTCTCTCTCTCTCTCTCTCTTTCTCTCTCTCTCTCTCTCTCTCTCTCTCTCTCTCTCTCTCTCTCTCTCTCTCTCTCTCTCTCTCTCTCTCTCTCTCTCTCCCTTCTTCCCCCATCCCTTTCTATCTATCTATCTAATTCTTTCATTCCCTCTCTCTGTCTCCACAAAACATTTCATCCTATCTTCATAATTTTGCTTCATCTTTTATTTTTTATCATTATTATTATTTTTTTCAGACGGCATTTATCGCCACTCCTTATTGCAATTATTTCATATTAATTGCCATAGTCGTTGCTCTTTTGGGTTTTGCTAAAATATTATAGTTCAGATCATTGGTATAAAACTATTAATTGTAGTTCATCCTCGTTGCTGCTTTTTTGTAATATTATTGTTAATATTATATCAATAATGATAGTAACAATCATTATTTTTATTGTTTTCATTATTATCATTATTATTACTACTATTATCATCATTATTATCCTTATTCTTATCATTATTGTTATTGTTATTTCTATTACCATCACTATCGTTATTATTGTCATCTTTATTATATTTAGTATTACTATCATTATCATTATTTTCTGTGTTATCTTTATTATCGTTATTATCATTATTATTCATATCATTATCATTAACATTATCATTACCTTTTGTTACTGTTACCATTTACTAATTTACATTATTAGTATTACTATTGTCATCATCATTGTCATTATCAATATTATTGTTGTTATCATTACTGTCATTATTTTGTTGTTGTTATCATTATTATTATCATCACTGTTATTATTATTACCATTATTATTATTATTATTATCATTATTATTATTATTATTATTATTATTATTATTATTACTATTATTATTATTATTATTATTATTATTATTATTATTATTATTATTATTACTACTACTATTATTATTACTATTTTCATTATTATTATTATCATCATCATCATCATCTTTATCATTATCATTATCATCATTTATATCATTACTATAATCATTATCATTATTATCATTTTTTTGTTATTATCGATATAATTATTATCATTATTATCATTATCATTGCTATAATTTTATTCTAATTTTTGCTAATATAATTATTATTATTATCCTTACTATCATTTTGTTATTATCATTTTTGTTAATATTATTATTATTATCATCATTTTTATCATAATCTTTATTATCATTATCATTATCATTATTATAGTTATTATCATTAATATGTTTATCATTATCATTATAACTATTATCACTATAATCATTATTATCATTGTTATTGTTTTTGTTGTCATTATTATCATTTGTATAATTGTTATCATTATTTACATTATTGCTATTACAATTTTTATTATTATCATTAATATCATTATAATTTTGTTGCTGTCATCATCTTCTTCATTACTGCTATCATCATTACCATAGTTATTGTTAGTATTACCTC
>NC_091556.1:37965602-37970602 GCF_042767895.1 Penaeus vannamei | reverse complement strand
TATCAGTATCATTTTAATACAATTATCGGATATATATTTTTAACTTCGGTTTATTCAGAGTTACAAAGATCTGTCTAGCATGAAGTTATATACTAGTATAATTATTTTATGGAATAACTAATATTCGATTTTGCGGAGGGCTAGGTTAGTAGGTGTCATGGCGTCTTACAGGGCTATTTTGATGATTATTCAGTGAAAATATAACCAATAAAACCATTCTTTTCCATCCTTTTTTGAAAATGGAAAAGACCAAAAGGATCGACCATAGTTACAAAGCATCCGTAGCTTTTGTGACGTCATCAAAATAAACAGTCGCCATGACACCTTCTCGAGTTGCTACTGATCTAGCCTTCCCCATTCGATTTTATTCCTTATTTTGTTCCGTTTTCTTTGCGCGTAAACATACAGGTGCCAATTCGTTATTATTATTATTATTATTATTTTCATGATTTTTATAGGTAGAGACGTCGTTGATTTAGGTTGTGTGTTATAGAAATGTAGGTGTTATTGCCTTTGTGCTTATTAATATAGATATATTGTTACTATTTTACCGCTGTTATTGTTGTGATTTTTATAAGCATCATATTAGTATTACTGCTTCCATCATCATCTTTATCGTTATACTTCACTTGATCACCATTACCTTCACCCATTGCATTTATTTTCATCATAATTACTGATGTTGATATTATAAACTTCATCATTGTTTTATTCGTCATTATTATCATCGTTATTATTCTGGTCATAATTCATGATCATCATTATCATTATTAATAACACCCGTCTTATTGGTTTATTATCATTGTGAATGTTTTTGATATCATTATCACATTATCATCATCTTCATTATTGTTATGATTCATTTTACAATCATTATCTTCATTATCATTATCATCATAAATATTAATATCATTATTTTAGAAAGATACACAGATAAACAGAGAAGCAAAGATAGATGGAAAGGTAGATAGATAGATCGAAAAATAAGACATTGATACACGAATTAGATGTTGATAGATAGAGTGGTAGATAGATAGATGGATAAATAAAAAGGGATAGAAAGAAGAAAAAAAACACACAAGCAATGATTTATCCTCTACCTTCTTCCTGCTCCCCCCCCCCTTTCCCACGCAACCCCCACTTGGTCCTTCTCCCCCCACCTCCCAAAGACTCCCTCCCCCTCCTTTCTTCTCCCCATATCACTCTCATCCCCTCTTCCTCCTTCCCTCTCAGTCCCTCACCCCCACCCCTCCCTACCATCCTTAAACCCCTCCTTCCCTCCATACCCTTTACCAATGCCCTCCCTCCCTCTCCTCTACCCTCCCTCCAAACCCTCCCTCTCCTCTACCCTCCCTCCAAACCCTCCCTCTCCTATACCCTCTCAACCTCCCCCCTATCCCCCTACCCGCCCTTCCTCCTCCCTTCCATACCCTCCCTCCCCCACTCCCCTCCCGATCTCTCCCCTCATCCACTCTCCGGGAGCCTCCTCCACTACTTCCCCACCCTCCCTCTCCCATACCCTCCCAATCCCTCCCCTCTCCTCTCCCACACTACTCCCCCCACCCTCCCTCTCTCCCATACCCTCCTACCCTCTCTCGCCTCCTCCCTCGCACCCTCCCTCTCCAACCTCCCCCCATCCCAACCTCCCTCTCCTCTACCCTCCCAGCCCTCCCTCCCAACCTCCCCCCATCCTGTCCCCTCCCTCCCCCAATCCTCCCTCCCATCTCCCTCTCTCCTCTACCCTCCCTCCCACCCCACTCTCTCCCACTCCATCCCCACCCTTCCCCTCCTCCCTTCTCAACCCTCCCTCCCATCTCCCCCTTCCCCCATCTCCACTCTTCTCCCACACACCCCACTCCATCCCCCTACCCCCTCTTCCCCCCACCCCCACCCTGCCCCGCCCTCCTCCCCAGAATCGACAAGCAAAGCCCACGGCATAAACAACACCGCTAATCCCACAACGAACCTGCGCGTAACACGAGCGATAGATTACACTCTCGCTTACCTGAGTGTCTCCTTCTTTATGGTCTAGTAATCACTGCATTTATGGGGGATTAACGCCCGTAATGCTCTCAGTGCTCTCAAGATTCTTTTGACTTGTCCCCCCCGCCCCTATCCCACTCCCACCTCTTTATCTTTCCCCCCTTTATTCTATATTTATTCTTTACCCTTTTTTATTCGTTATTGGTGTTATTCTCATTTTTTTTCTTTTTTATTCTTTATTTATTTTTTCTTATTCTTTATTATTCTTTATTTACTGTTATTTTTTACTATTTTTTTCTATTTTCTGTTTTCTATTCATGATTTTCTATTTATATTCTTTTTCTATTCTCCATTATATTATCTCCTTATCCCTTATTATTCTATCTCATTGCCCATTAGCCTATTAGCAGCTTGTGTTTCCTCTTCTCACTCCCCACTGTCTTCTTCCTATCTCCATTAACCCTTCGTTATTCTTATTACTCCTTTTGTACCCCATTTTTACTTCCATTACCTATTACCCTTTTCTACTCCCATTATTTTTTCTTCATTCCCACTACGTTCTGCCCATTACCCATTACAATATGTTTACCCTAAATTTCTCTCTATCGTTTTCCCACTCCTTATCACCCCTTATCTCAACCTCTCTTTCCCCTAATCACCCCTCTCACCCCTTCCCCATCTACCCATTAACCCCATTAACCCCTTGGGAACCCCTCGCCCCACAACCCACCCACCCATTGCCCATTTTTCTATCCAGTGTATTTTCCATCGGTGCGAACTAGAGGGTAAACATCTCAGTAATGGTAATGGGTGAGGGGAATGGGGTGGGGGGAGAAGAAGAGGGGAATAAGGGGGGGAGAAGAGAAGAAAAGGGGAGAGGAGGGGAGGATGGGGGGGTGAAGAAAAGGGGAGAGGAGGGGAGGGATGGGGGGAAGGGAAGGAAAGGGAAAAAGAGAGGAGAAGTGAAAGTGAGGGGAAAAGGGATCTGGGTTAGGGGAAAGGGAGGGAGGTAGGATGGAAAGGGAAGGGGAAGGAAAGGGTGAAAGAGGGGAGACGGAGAAGAAACGGACGAAAGGGAGAAGAAGAGAAGGATGAGGGGAGAAAATTTAATTGGGTTAGGGAAGGGGAGGGGGAAGGGTGGAAAGGGGAGACGAAATGAAAAGAGAGGGGAAGGGGTTGGAAGAGGGGAAGAAGGTAACTGAGGGGAAAGAAGGGAGAGAACGGGGGAGGGGAGAAGGGAGAGGGGAAAAGTTTGTTTTTCTCACGTATTTTACACATTTCTTTTATTGAGACTTCCCCGCCCCCTCTTTTCAGTCAAATGGTATTTTTCACCCATTTTCTTTTATATCATGGGGGGGGGGGCTATGATAATGGTATTTAAGGCAACTGTAATAACGATTATAATTATGATAATACTGATAATTGTAATAATGATAATGATGTTCATGATAACAGTAACAGTAATTATAATCGTGATAATGATAATGATAATGATAAAAATGATGATAACAAAGTCATAATATAATAGGATAATTATGATGTATGGATAGTGACATCAAAAGTAATCAGAAATGATAATATTCGAAGTAAAAAGAAAAAAAAAGATGACTGTAACAAATAAATAGATAAATGAATAAATAAATAAATATCCTCATTATAACTATAACTATAATTACGATCTCCATGATTATAACAATAACATCATCATTATTACAAACTCCAGAAACCAAAACAAACACACGATCTTCCAGAACAAACAAACGAACAAACACAACATAAACAACACAAACAGAGAGAGTCTGAGCTATGCGGTGCATCAGGAGTCGCTATGACAACTCGTGACATCCCGTGACAACCCGTGACAACCCGTGACAACATCCATGCAGCAGAAACGGCGGTGACAGCCCGTGACAACGCCTGACAACACTCATGCAGCAGAACAGCGAAGAGATGTATGTACACACCTTCATGGCTGCGTTTGCTTCGTGGGAAAGGTTTGAAGGGGGCGGGGTTAAGGGGGAGGAGGGGAAGGGGGTGTAAAGGGGGAGGAGGGAGAGAGGGGTTAAGGGGGATTAAGGGGGAGGAGGGAGAGGGTCTGGAGGGGGTTAAGGGGGAGGAGGGGAGGGAATGGTAAAGGGGAGGAGGGAGAGGAAGAGTTAAGGGGGATTGGGGGGAGGGAGGGAGAGGTCCTGGTGGGGGTTAAGGGGAGGAGGAGGAAGTGGGGGTGTAAGGGGAGTGAGGGAGAGAGGGGTTAAGGGGGATTAAGGGGGAGGAGGGAGAGGGCTCTGAGTGTGGGGGTTAAGGGGAGAGGAGGGAGGAGGGGTGTAAAGGGGGAGGAGGGAGAGGAAGAGGGTTAAAGGGGGATTAAGGGGAGGAGAGAGAAGAGCCTTGTGGGTGGTAAAGGGGGGGAGGAGGGAGAGGGGGTGTAAAGGGGCAGAGGAGGGAGAGGGAGGGGTTAAGGGGGGACATAAGGGGGAAGAGGGAGAGGCCTGGGTGGGGGGTTGGGGGAGGAGGGGAGGGGGTGGAAGGGGGAGCAGAGGGAGAGAGGGGTTAAGGGGGATTAAGGGGGAGGGAGGGAGAGGCCTGGTGGGGGTTAAGGGGGAGGGAGGGGAGGAGGGGGTGTAAAGGGAGGAGGAGGGAGAGGGGGTTAAGGGGGATTAAGGGGAGGGAGGGAGAGGCCTGGTGGGGGGTTGGGGGAGGAGGGGAGGGGGTGGAAGGGGGAGGAGGAGAGAGAGGGTTGGAGGGGAGTTGGCGGGGAGGAGGGAGAGGGCACAGGTGGGAAGCAGTTGGGGGAGTGGAGAGGGGGGGTTTTAAAGGGGAGTGGGGAGGTGGGTTAAGGGGGAGGAGGGAGAGGGGGGTTTAAGGGAAAGGGGGGAGGTTTTTTCCCCTCATTATTTTCCTTCATTATTATTTTCCCTTATCATTCTTTGTTTTATTTCACTCATTATTTTCCCTCATTATTATTTTCATTTATTTCCCTCATCACATTCCCTCATTGTTGTTTTCCCTTATTATTA
>NC_091556.1:37953102-37958102 GCF_042767895.1 Penaeus vannamei | reverse complement strand
GAGTATAGAAATAATATTAATGATAATGATACTTATCTAATAATGACAGTAATAATGATAAAAATACTATTACCACCATTGATATCAAGGCTACTAGCTTTATCCTTATTGTTATTGCTATCATCTTCAAAATCATTGTGATTATTAAATTTAAATTCGAATGATTCCTCTTAATGAATTATTACTACTACTATTATCATTATTGTTATTGTTATCATTGTTGTTCTTATTATTATTACAACCATTATTATCATTATCATTGTTGCTTTTGTTGTCGTTTTATTCATATTTATTTTTCCTTTTATTTTACACCCTGCACTATATACATATTCAGCATCCTCGTCTGACAGATAGACATGACAACGGAAAAAATTCAGGTATTTTTTCTCTTCCTTTTTAAGTTATTGGGAAGTATGCTAAATCGCGTAAAAAATGGAATCATCGATCTTTGAGTCATCCTGCTAACCGACAAACAAACAAACAAACAAACTAATCAATGCTACCAAAAACATAACCTCTTTGGAAAGAAAGTAATAGTAGTAATGATAATAATGATGATAGTAATACCACGACTACTACTACTACTACTACTACTATTACTATTATCATTATCATTATTATGAAGACTATTATTGATGTTATTGATATTATTATCATCATTATCTTTATCCTTATTACCATCATCATGATTTCTAATATCATTGCTATTATCATTATCATTTTCATTATCAGTTTCTACTTTTGCTACCGTTTTTATTGTCATAATTGTTCTTTCTTTTAATATTATTATCATTATTTTTATTGTCATCATTATCATTAATATTATCATTCTTATTTTTATTATTATTATTATTATTATTACTATTATAATAATTATTATCATTATTATTGTCATTAGTAGTAGTATCATCATCATCTTCATCATCATCATCATCATTGTCAATATTACTATCTTTTTATCATAATGATAAAGATTATTATCATTATCCTTGTTATTATTAATGTTATCATTACGATAATAATTATCATTATTGTTACTATTGTTGTTATTATTATCATCATTACTACTAATAATGATAATACTTCTACTATTACTATTATTATCATTATCATAGAAAGAATGGAAGAAGGAGAAGAGAAGAAGGAGGAAGGAGAAGAGAGTGGAAGGAGAAGTTAAGTTATAGAAAGAAAGGAGGAGGAAGAGGATAAGGACAAGGAGGAGGAGGAGGAAGAAGAAGAAGGGAGGGAAAAGAGAAGTTACAGAAAGAGAAGAGGAATAAGAGGAGGAGTCGGAGAAGAAGAAAGATGAGGAGGAAGAGGAAGAGGCGGAGAAGAAGAAGGAAGATGAGGAGGAAGAGAACAGAGGCGGAGAAGAAGAAGGAAGATGAGGAAGAAGAAGAACCGGAGAAAAAGAAGGAAAATGAGGAGGAAGAGGCGGAGAAGAAGAAGGAAGATGAGGAGGAAGAGGCGGAGAAGAAGAAGGAAGATGAGGAGGAAGAGGAAGAGGCGGAGAAGAAGAAGGAAGAGGAAGAGGAGGATTATGAAAGAGAACTTATAGAAGGAAGACGAAGGAGAGGTAGGAGGAGGGAGAAATTAGGAAGAGAGAAGTAGAGAAGAAAAATGCTGAGATGGTGGAAAGAAAGAATCGAGAATAGCAGGAGGAAAGATGAAGATGAAGAACATAGATGGCCGAAAAAAGGTTTAGTGGAGGTAAGAAAGAGAGAAAGAGGAGAGAGAGAGAGAGAAAGAAACATAGAAAAAAAGAAACAAAAACAAAAAACAAAAAAAAAGAAAGAAAAAGAGAGAAAAATAAAGAAAAGGCAAAGAGATTACCACCGGTTGTGTCTCGCCTTTGACGCCCATGACAGCCCTAATGCCAGCGTGTCATAGCGAGGCGGCCCCATAATGGCTAGTGCGCCCTGCCTTCTCTTGAACTCGGGTGTCACTCTACTCGCCCGCGTGTCACTTGCCGCTCTATCGCTGTATCATCTCGCGGGGAATGTCATTTACTACCCATAATTCAGGGATGAGAAGGATGTGGGATGGGAGGGATGGAGGGGAGGGAGGGAGGGAGGGAGGAAAGGGTGGGAGGGAGGGTGGGAGGGAGGGAAAAGGAGGAGGAGGGATAGGAAGGGATGAGTGGGGGGAGATGGAGGGGAGGGATCGGAGGGAAGGGAGGGGGGAGATGGAAAGGATGAGAGGGATGTGTGGGGGAGGGAGGGAGGGGGGGCTGTAGGAAGGGGGAAGGGAAAGGGGGGATCTGGGAAGGGAAAAGGAGGGAAGGGGGTAAGGGAGGGATGTGGAGAGGGAGGAAAGGCTGGGAGGGATAGGAGGAGGAGGAGGGATGGGGGAAAGGGGGAAGAGAAAAGAAGGGATGGTTGGGAAGGGGAAAAGGAGGGAAGGGGGGAAGGGAGGGAGGAATGTGTGGGGAAAGGAAAAGGAGGGAAGAAGAGGGGAAAGGAAAGGGAGGGATGGGCGAGGAAGAGAAAAGGAGGGAAAAGGAAGGATGGGAGAAGGATGTGGAGGGGGAGGAGAAGATGAGGGAAGGAGGGAAGGATGGGATGAAAGGAGGGATATGTGAGAGGGGAAGGGAAAAGGGAGGGATAGAAGGAAGAGAATAGGAGGGATGGGGGAGAGGGAGGAAAGGATGGGAGAAGAGAATAGGAGGGATGTAAAGTGAAGGGAGAGAGGGATAAGGGGAAGGGAAAGGGAAGGAGGGATGGGGGATAAGGAAGGATAGGTGGAAAGGAAAGGGGGGGATGAGGGAAGAGAAAAGGAGGGACGGGGGAGAGGGAAATGGAGGGAGGGATGGAGAAAGGGAAAGGGAGGGATTGGGGAAGGGAAGGGAGGAATGGGGACGAAATTGAAAGGGAGGGAGGGATTAGGGAAGGAAAAGGGAGGGATGGGAAAAGGAGGCAGAGATGGAGGAAGGGAAAGGGAGGGATGAGGACACAGAAATACAGGATAAGGAGGGAAGGGTTAAGGCAAACTGGAAAGGAGAGGATAAGGGATAAGAATAAGGATAATGTTTTTTTGAAGAAAGGGAAAGCGGGGGGGGGGGTAGAAATGAGGAAAGGATAGGAGTACGGGGAAGGGGGGAAAGGAGGAGGGAGGAGAAGGGGGAGGGAAAGGGAGAGTAGGGAAGGAGAGGAAATGGGAAGAGAAAAGAGAGAGGATAGTGAAGAGATACACAAAGAAGAAGGAAAAAATTGAATAGAGCTAACAGAAAGAATAAGAAGAGAGACGAAACGAGAAGAAAAAGGAAGACAGACAGAGAGAGAGAAGAGGAGAAGAAAAAGGAAGACAGAAGGAGAGAGGGAGAGAAAAAGAGATAAGAGGAGAAGAATAAAGGAAGACAGTTATATAGATAGATAGAGACAGAGAGAGAGACGAGAGTAGAAGAAAAGGGAACACAGATAGATAGATAGATAGAGAGAGAGAGAAACAAGAGATGAAAGATGGAAGACAGAAAGAGAGAGGGAGAGAAACAGAGACGAGAAGAGAAGAAAAAAAGGAAGACAGAAAGAAAGAGAGAAAAAGAAAAAATAAATAAATAAGACGAGAGGACAAAAAAAAGAGAAAACAGAAAGAAAGAGAGAAACAGAGAAAGAAAAAAAAAATAAAAGAAAGACACACAATCGTAAGGTCTCCCACGCGAATATATTGAGCCATCGCGCCCGCCCAAAATTACAGGGGGGGAGAGATGGGCGTTGCGTCGGCCATTTCTTCGTCTGTGTCTCCGCAGGTATGAAATCGCCCGACACTCGAGAGGAGATGGCTCAATGCTCGACTGTCTCCCTTTGCATAAGAGATTGATGATTTTGCAAGAGGAATTGGAGGGGCGGGGGTGGGGAGGGGGGACGGGATGGGGGAGGGGGGAAGGGGAGGTGGGAAGGGGAGGGGAGAAGGGAGGGAGGGGAAGGGAGTTGGGGAAGGGGATGGGTAGGGAGAGAGGGATGGGTGGAAAAGAAGGGAAGGGAGGGAGAGAGTAGAAGGGTGGGGTTGGGGGGAGTGTGGGGAAAGGTGGGGTTGGGGGAGGGGAGGAAGGGAGGGGAGGGGATGGGGAAATGAAGGGAAGGGGAGGAAAGAGAGAAGGGGAAGGGTGGGTGAGAGAGAGAGAGACAGAAAGAGAGAGGGGGGGAAGAGATTGAGAGAGGAGACAGAGAAGAGAAAGACGAAATGAGGGTGATAAAGATCTAAAACACAGGGAGGAGGAGAAAGAGACGTGAGAATGAGGGGGTGGTGGAGGGGGGGGGGGGGGGAGATGATAGGTCAGATGAAGGGCGTAAGTGCCAGGGCTAAGAGACAATGTGTGTCTGTCTGTCTGTCTGTCTCTGTCTTTTTCTCTCTCTCTCTATCTATCTATCCATCTATATACCTCTTTCTATCTCTCTCTCTCTCTCTCTCTCTCTCTCTCTCTCTCTCTCTCTCTATCTCTCTCTCTCTCTCTCTCTCTCTCTCTCTCTCTCTCTCTCTCTCTCTCTCTCTCTCACTTTCTTTCTCTCTCTCTCTCTCTATCTTATCTGTCTATCTATCTGTCTCTCTCTCTCTCTATCTCATCTGTCTCCTCTCTCTCTCTCTCTCTTCTCTCTCTCTCTCTCTCTCTCTCTCTCTCTCTCTCTCCCTCTCCCTGTCTCTATCTCTCTCTCTCTCTCACTTTCTTTCTATCTCTCTCTCTCTATCTGTATCTATCTATCTGTCTCTCTCTATCTATCTATCTATCTGTATTTCTCTCTCTCTCTCTCTCTCTCTCTCTCTCTCTCTCTCTCTCTCTCTCTCTCTCTCTCTCTCTCTCTCTGCTCTCTCTCTCATCTCTCTCTCTCTCTCTCTCTCTCTCCCTCTCTCTCCCTCAGCTATCTATCTGTCTGTCTGTCATTTTTCGATCTATCTGTTTATTTATCTATCACCCTCCTTGTGTGTGTTTGTGTGTGATTTCCTATTTTGCGTTTTTTTTCTTTTTCTTTTTCTTGTTTTTGATTGTTTTAGCATAAAGTTGTTAC
>NC_091556.1:37923102-37925602 GCF_042767895.1 Penaeus vannamei | reverse complement strand
CACACACACACACACACACACACACACACACACACACACACACACACACACACACACACACACACACACACAAGATGATTTGTTGATAAAATGAGAATGTCATATATTTCACACATAAACATCTATCCCACATCCGCACCAACATACCCACATAACCACACATCCACCCACATCAACAACCTCATCTATCCCTTACCTATCCCTCATGGCTGACGTTAGGAAAAGGGATAGGAAAAGGGGAGGAAAAGAAGGAGAGGTAAATATAAGGGAAGAAGGATAGGTAAATTAAAGAAAAAATGGATAGGTAAATAGAAGAGAAGAAGTATAGGTAAATAGGAGAAAAGAAGGATAGGTAAATAGAAGAGAAAAGAAGGATAGGTGAATGTAAGAAAAGAAGGATAGATAAATATATAAGAATAAGGATAGGTAAACTGAAGAAAAGAAGGATAGGAAAATGGGATAAAAAGGATAGGTAAATTTGAGAAAAAGAAGGATAGGTAAATAGAAGAAAAGGAGGATAGGTACATAGGAGAAACAAATACTAGATAAATAGAAGAAAAGAAGGATAGGAAAATAGACGAAAAGAAGGATAGGAAAATAGACGAAAAGAAGGATAGGAAAATAGACGAAAAGAAGGATAGGTAAATAAAAGGAAAGAAGGATAGGTAAATAGAAACAAGGATAGCTAAGTAGAAGAAAAGAAGGATAGGTAAATAAAAGGAAAGAAGTATAGGTAAATATATGAAAAAGAAGTATAGAAGGAAAAGAAGGATAGGTAAATAAGAAGAAAGAAGGATAGGTAAATGAAAGGAAAGAAGGATAGGTAAATAGAAATAAGGATAGATAAGTAGACGAAAAGAAGGATAGGTAGGTAAAAGGAAAGAATGATAGGTAAATAGAAGGAAAGTAGGATAGGTAAATATAAGAAAAAGAATGAGAGGTAAATAGAAGAAAAGAAAGATAGATAAATAAAAAAAAAAGAAGGACAGGTGAATATAAGAAAAAGAAGAATAGACAACTACAAGAAAAAATAGGAGGAAAGGGAAAGGGAGGGAATATAGACTGAGAAAGAGGGGGAAGGAAGGATAGACTGAGAAAGAGGGGGGGGGGAGGATAGACTGAGAAAGAGGGGAGGGAGGGAGGATAGACTGAGAAAGAGGGAGGGAGGGAGGATAGACTGAGAAAGAAGGGGAGGGAGGGAGGATAGACTGAGAAAGAGGGTGGGAGGGAGGGAGGATAAACTGAGAAAGAGGGAGGGAGAGAGGATAGACTGAGAAAGAGGGAAGGGAGGGAGGATAGACTGAGAAAGAGGGAGGGAGGGAGGATAGACTGAGAAAGAGGGGGAGGGAGGGAGGATAGACTGAGAAAGAAGGGAGGGAGGGGGGATAGACTGAGAAAGAGAGGGAGGGAGGGAGGATAGACTGAGAAAGAGGGGGGGGGAGGATAGACTGAGAAAGAGGGGAGGGAGGGAGGATAGACTGAGAAAGAGGGAGGGAGGGAGGATAGACTGAGAAAGAAGGGAGGGAGGGGGGATAGACTGAGAAAGAGGGGGAGGAAGGGAGGATAGACTAAGAAAGAGGGGAGGGAGAGAGGATAGACTGAAAAAGAGGGAGGGAGGGAGGATAGGCTGAGAAAGAGGGGGAGGGAGGAAGGATAGACTGAGAAAGAGGGGGGGAGGGAGGATAGATTGAAAAAGAGGGGGGGGGAGGAGGATAGACTGAGAAAGAGGGAGGGAGGGAGGATAGACTGAGAAAGAGGGGAGGGAGGGAGGATAGACTGAGAAAGAGGGGGAGGGAGGGAGGATAGACTGAGAAAGAGGGGGAGGGAGGGAGGAGAGACTGAGAAAGAGGGGGAGGGAGGGAGGATAGACTGAGAAAGAGGGGGAGGGAGGGAGGATAGACTGAGAAAGAGGGGGGGGAGGGAGGGAGGATAGACTGAGAAAGAGGGGAGGGAGGGAAGATAGACTGAGAAAGAGGGGAGGGAGGGAGGATAGACTGAGAAAGAGGGGGAGGGAGGGAGGATAGACTGAGAAAGAGGGGGAGAGGGAGGGAGGATAGACTGAGAAAGAGGGGGGGGGGAGGGAGGATAGACTAAGAAAGACGGGAGGGAGGGAGGATAGACTGAGAAAGAGGGAGGGAGAGAGGATGGACTAAGAAAGACGGGAGGGAGGGAGGATAGACTAAGAAAGACGGGAGGGAGGGAGGATAGACTGAGAAAGAGGGGGAGGGAGGGAGGATAGACTGAGAAAGAGGGGAGGGAGGGAAGATAGACTGAGAAAGAGGGAGGAAGGGAGGATAGACTGAGAAAGAGGGGGGAGGGAGAGAGGGAGGGGGAAAGGGAGTCGCGACGGAGATGAAGGAGATCGAAGCAGCATCTGCAGCATCTCGGAGGCAGATCGTGGACGCGCAATCATCTGTGTATTTTGCATTGAGGAAGAGGTCAGGGCGGCGACATGGGCGAGGGGAACAGGTGGTTCTCTTGAGGAAAGAGGGGGAGGGAG
>NC_091556.1:37903102-37905602 GCF_042767895.1 Penaeus vannamei | reverse complement strand
TCCCTCTCTCCCTACCTATTTCTCTCCCTCCCTCCCTCCCCAATATCTCCACCAGATATATCACTTCTTTGCTCCATCCCCAAATACTTCCAGCCACTTCTCTCTTGTTCTCTCTCCATTCTCCTTTCATTCTCTCTCATTCTCTCTCTCGCCACATCGCGCAGAGGCCGCTTCACGTAAGTCTAAGCTCTTCAAACACCGAAATACACTATATTATCAAAGGTAATTCTTCTTGCAATTGCTGCTTTTGACCGCAGATAATAATAATAATAATAAAATAAAAATATATTAAAATGTGTCTCGTAATTCGGTATAAGTTTTAAAGATTTTCAGTTTTTTTTTCTCTTTTTCATTCTTCTTTCTCTCTATTTCTCTCTCTCGCTCTCTCTTTCTCTCTCTCTCTCTCTCTCTCTCTCTCTCCCTCACCCTGTCTCTCTCTCTCTCTCTCTCTCTCTCTCTTTTTTCTCTCTCTCTCTCTCTCTCTCTCTCTCTCTCTCTCTCTCTCTCTCTCTCTCTCTCACGTGTTCCATCTTTTTTTAATGTATTCCCTTTTTCTTCCCCCCTCTCTCTCTCTCTTTCTTCTTGTCCTTTCTCTTCGTTCAGTATCACACGACATCGCTCAGCTCCTGCTTGTTAACCTCGACGGATGGAGAACGAACCTCTCTGGCACCGTCCGAATCCAAAAGAGAAAAGGCGAAATTAATGTCTCATTTCATTGTAATTAATTTTAGTGGGCGGAGGCTGGAGTGACGCTTCAGTGCCGAATTTTCATAGGGGAGTGGAGTGAGAGGGGGTGGGGGGAGGGGGGGAAGGGGGAGAGGAGTGAGAGAGGGGGGAGTGAGAGGGGGTGGGGGGAGAGGAGTGATAGAGGGGGGAGAGGAGTGAGAGGGGGGAAGGGGGGAAGGGGGAGAGGAGTGAGAGAAGGAGGGGGGAGGGGGGGAGAGGAGTGATAGAGGGGGAGGGGGGAGGGGGAGAGGAGTGAGAGGGGGAGGGGGGAGGGGAGGAAGGGGGAGTGGAGTGAGAGGGGGAGGGGGGAGGGGGGGGAAGGGGGAGAGGAGTGAGAGGGTGAGGGGGAGAGAAAGGAGGGAGTGAGAACGGGCGGGGGGAGGGGGGAAGGGGGAGAGGAGTGAGAGGGGGAAGGGGGGATGGGGGAGAGGAGTGAGAGAGGGGGGAGGGTGAGGGGGGATAGGGGAGTGAAGGAGGGGAGGAGGGAGAGGAGTGAGAGGGGGGTAGGGGGAAGGGAGAGAGGAGGGTAGGGAGTGTGAGAGGAGTGAGAGTGGGGAGGGGGAGAGGAGTGAGAGAGGGGGAGGGAAGAGGGATAGGGAGGGAGAAGAGGGAGAAGGGAGAGAGAGAGAGAGCGGACGGGGAGAAGAGAAAGACGGGTATAGGAAGAGTGAATTGAGAGAGGAGTGAGAGGGATAGGGGAAGGAGGGAGATGAGGAATAGGGAGGGTGGAGGAAGGAGAAAGATGTTGGAGAGAGAGGAGGTGGGATAGGAGGTAGGGAGAGAAAAGCGAAAGGAAGGAGAGAGAAACGGAGGATAGAAAAGTTGGAGAAAGGAGAGGCAGTGGTGTAAGGTGATGGAGAGAGAGGGGGAGAGGATAGGGAGAGTAAAGGATGAGAGGGAGAGGGATGGGGAGGAGAGTGGAGGGGGAGAGGGAGAGACGGGGGGGAAGAGGGAAAGTAATGGAGAAAAAAATGGTGTGGGATAGAAAGGCAGAGAGAGAGAAAGAGAGAAGAATAGAGAGCAAATGGCAGAAATTAGGAATGAGAGGGACGGAGAAAGGGAGGAAAGGGAGATAAGAGGGTGAAAAAAATACGAGGAAACGATGGGTGAAGGGAGAAGGGATAGGTGAGAGAAAGGAGGGAAGGAGGGAGGAAAGAGAGAAAGGAATAAAAGAGCGAGAGAGAGATTGAGAGAGAGAGAAGGGAAAATAAGACGGTAAAAATAATAATAATAATAATAATAGAGTGGAAGGAGACAAGAGTGAAAATAATAAGTAAAAGATAAACAGAAGGAAGGGAGAGGAGAGGAGCGAAAGGCAGGAATAGTAGAGAAGGAAGAAAAAAGGTGAAGAATAGGAAGAAGACAGCTCTCTCGGGTCAAAAAGGTGACAAACCCCCCCAGGCGCAAGAAGGGTCATTTTTGTACCGTCTTAGACCATGTAATGAGCTCTACGTATCACTCAGGCCTTGAATTTGATTATTCATTTGTTGTTGTAGTTGTTTGTTTGTTGTTTGTTTATTGTTGTTGCTTTGTTGTATATCTTTGTTTATTGTTGTTGCTTTGTTGTATATCTTTGTTTGTTCTTTGTTCTTGTTCTTTGTTTGTTCTTATCTGTTGCTGTTTGATGTTGTTGTTTACTTTTTTTTGCTTTGTTTGTGGTTTGTTTTTGTTGTTGTTGCTGTTGTATTTTTTGTTTGTTTGTTTTTATCTGTTGCTGTTTGCTGTAGTTTATTTTTTGTGTTTGTTTGTTTGTTTTCTGTCGCTGTTGTTTGTT
>NC_091556.1:37895602-37898102 GCF_042767895.1 Penaeus vannamei | reverse complement strand
ATGATGATGATGATGATGATGATGATGGTAACGACAAAAATAATGATAGTAAGAATAAGAATGATAATGATAATAATAATAACAATAATAATAATTACTATCGTTATCATTATGAATATACCCCTACTAATAAATACTAACAATAATGATGATGATAATAAAGACAATGACAAAAATAACGATAATAATCATAATCACAACCAGCCTAATAACTATCACTAATAACGTATCATAATAACATTAACCACAACAAAAGCTACAACTTTAGGAATACTAATCAAACCGCAGTAATTACAATCACAATCAGGATTTACTGTTATGATGGAAATAATAATAATAATAAAAATAACAATAGTAATGATATGGATAATGGCATTAATAGCAATAAAACGGTACAACTGCTCGCAAACTTTATAATGAATATATTGATAATAATAACAATAACAATAACAGCAATGAACATAATCATGGTAGTGATAAAAATGGTAGTAATAATAATAACGATATTGATGATAATGATAATGATAATAATGATGATAATAATAGTGGAAGTGGTGATAAAAATATAATAATAATAATAATAATAATAATAAAAAAAAAACAATAATAATAATAATAATGACAATAATAATAATAATAATAACGATAATAATAATAATAATAATGATAATGATAATAATAATAATAATAATAATAATAATATTAATAAAAATAATAATAATAATAATAATGATAATGATTATAATATTATCATTATTATTATTATTATCATTATTATTATCATTAATGATAATAATAATGGCAATAATAATAATAATAATAATAATAATAATAATAATAATAATAATAATAATAATAATAATAATAATTGTGCTAACTATTAAAAACAAAAATAATAAGAATAAAAACAATGATCATAATGACAATAACAATAATAATAATATAATTATCAATAATAACAACAGTAATAATAATAATAATCATAATAATAATAACAACAACAACAACAGCAACAATAATAATAAAATCAATATTGATTATATAAGTAATAATAATTTTAAGGATAGCAATAACAGCATCACTAATAATAACAATAATAATGGTTATGACAACAGAAATGAAAACTTTAAGATGAAAACTATTAGTAATTAAAATACTGCTACATCACATATTTATTGGAAAAAGTTATGAAAATTAGAAAATTAATAAAACGATGATATTGGTGATGGCGATAATATTCATGATAGTCCTATCATTAATGTTGTTGGTGATAATAGTAACAATTATGATAATTGTAATAATAGTAAAGATAATAATGATAATATTAGTAGTAATGAGAATAATAATGATATTAATGATAGTACTGAAAATAAGAAAGATGATAACAATAATAACAATGATAATGATAATAGTAAGAAGAAAAATAGTAATAATAAAAACAATAACAGCAACAACCACAACACAAATAATATTAGTAACAAAAAAGGCAATGATAATAATACTGATACATACATTTATAATATTAGTATTAATATTATTATCATTATCAATAATCATTAAGATAATGCTAATGATAGCAATAATATTGATTATGGTAATAACTAATAATGATAATAATAACAATTATAATAATAGTAATAACAATAATGATAATAATAACAATAGTAATAATGATGATGATGATGATGATGATGATGATGATGATGGTGATGGTGATGGTGATGGTGATGGTGATGGTGATGATAATAATAATGATACTGATAATGATAATAATAATAATGATAATAATAATAATAATAATAATAATAATAATAATAATAACAATAATAATAATAATAATAATAATAATAATAATAATAATGATGATAATAATAATAATAATAATAATAATAATAATAATAATAATAATAATAATAATAATAATAATAATAATAATGATAATGATAACAATAATAGTAACAATAATAATAATAATAATAATAATAATAATAATAATAATAACAATATTGAAAATGATTATCACAACAACATAACATTAATGATAATAATAATAATTATACTAATAAGAAAATAAAAAAATAGAAATGACAGATATTATAACAATAATAATAATAATAATAAATAAAAAAATAAATAATAATAATAATAATAATGATAATAACAAAAATGATGATAATAATATTAATAATAATAATAATGACAATAATAATAATAATAATGATGATAATAATAATATTAATAACAATGATAACAATCATAGCAATGATATTAATAATAATAGCAATAACAATAACAATAATAATAATAATGATAATAATAAAAATGATAATAATAACAATGATAATAATAAAACAATAATAATAATGCAATAAAATAATGATGATAACAATAATACTAATAAAAGTAACAGTAATATTAATAGTGATAATCCTAATAATAAAATTGATAATAGAAATGAAAATAATAACAACAATAAAAAATCATAATAACAATAAGAACA
>NC_091556.1:37863102-37868102 GCF_042767895.1 Penaeus vannamei | reverse complement strand
AAAGGGAGGGGGTGGGTGTGTAAAGTAGTGTTAATATGATAACCACCATTGTGGTTTATTGTAGTTATCACTAATACCATTATTGTTACCATTACTATTGTCATTATCATCACTATTAATGTAAATATGATCAGGGTCATTATCATCATTATTATTATCATGATTACTATTATTATCGTTATCGTCATTAATATCATTATTGTTGTTTGTTTTTGCCATTATCATTATTATTATCATAATTATTGTTATTATCAATATTGTTGCTATCATCATCATTATCATTATTATCATAATTATTATTATTATCATTATAATTGCTGCTGTTGTTACTTTTATCATCATTATCATTATTTTTACTGTTATCAAAATTATCTTTATTATCGTTATAGTCATCATTACCATTATCATTAACATTGTTATTATAGTTTTCATAATTCTTATCATTATCATTATCATCGTCATTAACATCATGATCATTATTGTTGCTGTTTTATCATCATTATTATTGGTATCACTATTATCATTACTATCATTATCGTTATCATCATTATTATTGTTATTGCCATCATCATCTGTATCATTATTTTTACTACTAATAATATCATTATCATTATTAATATGATTGTCATTATCATCATATCAGTGTTATTGTACTTTTTATTATCATAAGTACTGATATCAATATTACCATCATTAGTATTATTATAATCATAATCATTACTGTCAGAAAATTCACTAGATATATTTTAATTCCATTATAATCAATTTTCTCTCTCTCTCTCTCTCTCTCTCTCTCTCTCTCTCTCTCTCTCCTCTCTCTCTCTCTCTCTCTCTCTCTCTCTCTCTCTCTCTCTCTCTCTCTCTCTCTCTCACTCTCTCTCTCTCTCTATCTCTCTCTATCTATCTATCTATCTATCTATCTATCTCTATCTCTCTCTCTCTCGCTCGCTCTCTTTTTAAGAAAAGAAAAGGAAAGTGATTAACAACTGAAAGAAAGCAAAAAAAAATGAGAAAAATCGATTAAATAAGTTATATGAAATAAATCTTTGAAGAAAATAATCAAAAAAGGAAAATAAAAATGAAAATACGAAAGATAATTAGAGTGAAAACATAAAAGGTGGAAATATGAAAAAGACAGAAAAGACATTTACGCCGAAAAATACACACAGATAAGAAAAAGATAGAATAAAAGGATAAGGAAGTAGCAATGAGAACAAGACCGCACCCCCCCCCCCATTGCAAAAGGAGAAAGAGAAATCGGGAAAAAATCATCATCTCAGAAATAAAACGAAGGAGAAGAGAGACAAAAGAAAAAAAATGACAAATAAACTCAAGAAAACCCAAAATAAGATTACAATAAATAAATAAATAATCAAATAATACGAAGATAATACGTCTTCGAGAGCCAGCGGAGGAGGAGTAGGAGGAGGGAGGAGAAGAAGAAGAAGAAGAAGAAGAAGAAGAAGAAGAAGAAGAAGAAGAAGAAGAAGAAAAGAAGGAGGAGGAGGAGGAGAAGAAGGAGGAGGGGGAAGGGGAGGGGGAGGAGTAGGAGCAGCAGGAGGAGGAGTAAAAGGAGGAGGAGAGGAGGAGGGGGAGTAGGACCAGGACCAGGACCAGGAGGAGGAGGAGGAGGGAGAGGAAAAGGAGAAGAAGAAGAAGAAGAAGATGATGATGATGATGATGATGATGAAAAAGAAGAAGAAGAAAAAGAGGAAGGAGGAGGAGACGAAGGAGGAGAAGGAGGCTTGTCTCGACCGCCTCGAGGGACGTGGAGATATGGGCGCCATCTTTCTCGAGGCGAAGTGTTGTGACCGCCCGTTCCTTCTCTCATTACCCGCGCTGCTGGGGCCTCGTCCACGCTCCCAGCCCCCGTTCGCGCTCTCTTTCTCTCGCTTTCTCTCGTTCGTTGGCTTTTTGTCTCTCTCTCTCTCTCTCTCCCTCTCCCTCTCCCTCTCCCTCTCTCTCTCTCTCTCTCTCTCTCTCTCTCTCTTCTCTCTCTCTCTCTCTCTCTCTCTCTCTCCTCTCTCTCTCTCTCTCTCTCTCTCTCTCTCTCTCTCTCTTTCGTTTGGTGTTTCTCGTTTTGGGGGGGGTTTTGGGATTTGTGGATTTTTTTTTTTTTTTTTTTTTTTTTGTCTTGTGGTTTGTCTTCTCACTATCTATCTTTCTATCTCTATATCTATGTATCTCTCTCTCTCTCTTCTCTCTCTCTTTCTCTCTCTTTCTCTCTCTCTTTCTTTCTTTCTCTCTCTTTCTCTGTCTCTCTCTCTCTCTCTCTCTCTCTCTGTCTCTCTCTCTCTCTCTCTCTCTCTCTCTCTCTCTCTCTTATATATATATATATATATATATATATATA
This sequence comes from Penaeus vannamei, assembly GCF_042767895.1. NCBI lineage: Eukaryota > Metazoa > Arthropoda > Malacostraca > Decapoda > Penaeidae > Penaeus > Penaeus vannamei. The sequence continues at coordinate 37,865,749 of NC_091556.1, read as the reverse complement.
TATATATATATATATATATATATATATATATATATATATATATATAACTCTCTCTTCCTTCGCTCCCTCCCTTCCTCCTTCTCCCCCCCTCTCTCTCTATTTCTCTCTCCCTCCCTCTCTCTCTCTTTCTCTCGCATACCAAAAAATCAGAGAGAAATATGACTTATACATTATATTCTAGCATCCTGATATGCAAATACAAAATGCACGAGGCTGGCATAGAATTTCTTGAAGAAATTTAAGTCAGTGATATGAACAAGGAAAAAAGTACAAGGTATAGACGACGATAAATAGAAATAATGATGATAATAAAGAACACGAAAAAGATAATGATAAAAGATATATAGAAAGGGAGACACAATAGATAGATAAATATATAGATAGGTTTATGACAATATGAGTAACGGTTGTTAAGAAATGAGAAATATTTATGATAATAATACTAGTAATAATGGTGATTATAATAACAGTAATAATGATGATGATAACAATAATACAATAACAATGGGAACAATAATAACAGTAATGATAATGACAATACTAATAAGAGAGTTTATATATAATAATGATAATGATAACTATAATAATGACAAAGAGGATAATAATACATATACTTTCAGACTGAAGACAAGGACAATACACGACAATAAACACAAAAAAATTACAAGGAATTAGGAAAATAACCAATAAATTACACATAACGCCTGCACCATCAATTTTCAAATACACTGAAAGGTTAATTGGTTATTTTGACACGTAACGGAAGTGAGTGTTATTTAGATTCGTTCGGATGGAATAACCACGTCTATGAATTGTAAGAAATAAACATGAGAGTAAGTAATAGTGACAAAAGAAAATAAATGTGTTAGACATCAAAGGTCATGTGTCACTAAAAACATGAGAAAAATTGTTGTTATCGTTAATGTTATTACCGTTATTATAATAATGTTATTATAATAATGGTGGTACATATTATCAGTATAATTTCTGCTATTTATACTAGTATTGTTGGTATTGGTACTGTAACTGTTATTATTAGTTATTGGTAGTATACTAACATTATCATCATCTTTGTTCGTATATTTGCTATTATCCTTAACTTACTGTATTACTCTGTAAAATGTGTTTTTTCCTTTTGTTTTTAAGAGCAATTGCACTTGGCACTACAGATCGAGAGCATGCTCAAAGCCCGTCGTATGGGTGTGTGTGTGTGTGTGTGTGTGTGTGTGTGTGTGTGTGTGTGTGTGTGTGTGTGTGTGTGTGTGCACGCGCGCGCGTACGTTCCAACATGCGCATTTAGATATTGAATTTTACTCTTTAAGCAAATGATGCATTCAAAGATCCTGTGTGACACAGAAGTCCTCTTATACTGACCTGAGAAACTTAGACTTTGCTAAAGTAGTTTCTACCCGTAAATCACACATAACTAGATAGACTTTCCCTTTGATTTCGTTCAAGATAACGCCAAGAGAATGTCTGTCAACACACTCTCTTAATTACAGAACTGCAAGAAGTTGTTACCGCCACTGACCTATGCAGAGTTTTCTATAAAAAAAAAAAATAATAATAATAAAAAAAAAACAGAGGGATACTAGTCTGGCATATACAGCACTCGGGTTAAATGGCTATTTCCTTTAGCAGCACCTGAACTAAGACCACCCGGTTGTTCAGCCAGACATCAGAAAAATAGCCAACCTCTCGTAGCATTCCTCAAGGCGCTATCCTTGGACCATTAGTGTTTCTGTTCGTAGTAAAAAGGATTTGCGAAATTAGAAACTAGAATGTGTCGATAATGTCACTCTTTCGTCTATGAATTATACATAGCATTGGGCTAGGTCAGTGGTTATTTAGTGTTAGAAATGTCTAGTCATTTAAAACAGAATAAAAACGACCGTACCTTCTGAGCCCTATTGCATCTGCAAGGGAATTCAACCCTTATGGTACGATCTTCCCTTACAATTAGCGACAAACTCCAACCAAAGGCTTTTGATATTCGCTTTATCATATTCGCTGTAAAGATTGTCAAAGACCGGTTGCAAAGCCGCTCTTAAGCCACACGCCCTTAAATGTGCTAAAAAAAAAAAAAAAAAAAAAAAAAAAAAAAAAAAAAAAAAGTTCGAGCTGAATGTGACTTACATGCATTTTTTTTATAAGAACATAAACATACTATTGAGGCTTTTGTCATGCAAACTATTCTTGATTTACACGGCCGTGTTTATGTATAAATGCTTACTTTAAACACACTTTTAATGAAAGAAAACTCAACTTTCATTGAAGAAAAAAATATATCTTTGAACAATTTTAGATTAATGAATATAATTAACTGGTTATTAATCAAGATACTTTTCTAAAACAAGATACTACAACCTACAGAAAATGGATAACACTTCCGAGATATTTCTCTTAATTATCCTACACTTTACAGAAAATGGATACCATTGCCACTTAAATAACGAAGGACAGAGATGGCGTGTGAAATGAACTTCACGGCGTGTCAAGTGAAGTCAAAGCTACAGAGATTGGATTCGAATGAAGAGAGAACCGAAGGCATGAGTGTGTATTTTTTTTCTTTTTTTTTTTTTTGGGGGGGGGGATGGTAACAACAAATTGAGATGATTCGTCAGCTGTTCCCATTTAGTGAGAACCC
>NC_091556.1:37855602-37858102 GCF_042767895.1 Penaeus vannamei | reverse complement strand
AGCTAATCGTTCTCCGAGCGGTCGTGTCGGACGCGCGAGTTTACGGTCTTCACACTTCGATCGCGATTATCGTTCTGGGATTAGATCCTGGGATTCCTATTAGCATTAAATCCCCCTCGCGGTGACATGCGGCGCCTCTGGTGTTCTTAGGAGGTTCTCGCGCCGTTCTGGTAGGATTCTTTACGCCGTTTTGTTGGAAAACATAGAAGACAGACGGGTCGTATCCGCTTCAATTTTCCCGCCAAAACAAATGAAAGGAGGAGAGCGCACTCGAGACCGCCAGTTTACATACCTCGGTAATTATTTCGTTAAGATTTAAGATAAGAAAAAGAAAAAAATAGATAACACGGTCTTAATCATCCTTCCTGTTCAGTATAGAAAACGAAGAAGAATTTACAATCTCAATTATGTCGCGAATTTAAAACTTCATCCGCAATAAAAGCCAATAAGCCGTAACGCATCATAAAACTACAAAGTGATTTCTAAAATAATTTATCACCTAATCCTGCGGTACCCAAAAAAAGAAAGAAAAAAAGAAAAACGCCTAAGTTGTGATGCAATTATTGTTTATATGAGACATATCTATCTGGTATTCGCCATGTTTTTCTCTGAACGGATTAGGTTAGTTTGCGGTCACAGGCGTCAATATCAGTTGTAAATTGATTGGAGAGAATGACGTTTATCATGCTTATCCCTATCATGAGGAGAAGGATGGAGCATAAAGAGGAGAAGGAGGAGAAAGAGGATGGGGGGGGGGGAGGAGGAGGAGGAGGAAGAAGAGGAGGGGGGAAGGTGAGGAGGAAGAGGAAGGTGGGAGGAAGGGGAGGAGAAAGAGGAGAAGGGAGGAGGTGGAAGAGGAGGAGGAGTGGAAGGGGAGGAGGAGGAGCAGGTGAAAGAAGCGGAGGAGGAGGAGGGGGAAGAGAATGTGTACGAGGAGAAGAAAAAAAAAATGAAGAGGAGGAAGCGGAAGAGACGGAGGAGGAGACGGAGACGGAGGAGGAGGAGGAGGAGAAGAAGGCGAAGGAGCAGGAAAGTAACGTCTGAAAAGAAAGCAGGAGAATACGCGTGAATGATTACTTAATACTTACTTAATGCGAAATTTACTAATCCTGTTTTGCTTGGCGTTAAGTGGATCATTTCCTCTCTATCTATCTCTCCTTCTTTCCATCCCTCTCTCCATCCTTCCCTCCTCTCCTCCCTTCCCTCCACCCCCCCTTCTTTCACGCATTCCCCCATTCCCTTCCCCCTTCCCTCCATCCCCATCCCCCCTCCCCTTCCCTCCCTCCATCCTCCCATTCCCCCCTTCCCCTCTTCACTTCCTCCCATCCTTCCTTCCCACCCCTTCCCTCCCACCCATCCATCCATCCTTCCACCCCTTCCCTCCCACCCATCCATCCATCCTTCCCACTCCCCCCTTTCCCACCCATCCATCCATCCTTCCCACCCCTTCCCATCCTTCCTTCCCTCCCTCCATTCTTCCCACCCCTTCCCATCCTTCCTTCCCTCCCTCCATCCTTCCCTCCCTTCCCTCTCTAATTAAATTCACACTCTACATTCTCAGAGTTGTTTACACTTTTCTCCCAAGATTAACAGCCTTAATGCCATCTCTCGCCACTGACTCATGGCGGCGGCAGCGGCTTCCACGTCGAGGATGTAAAAGCTGCACCTGAGAGACCTCGAGATGCCAGCTGAGGCGCTTTGCTTCTTCTTCTCCTTCTTCGTTTTTCTTCTTCTTTTAAGTCTTTTTCTTTTTTTTTGTCTCTTTTTTTTTTTTTGTTCTACGTCTTCTTTGTCGTTTTTTTTTTCTTCGATTTCTTCTTCGATTTCTTTTTCGTTTCCGTTTTTTTTCGACTTATTCTTATTCGTCTTCTTTTTTTTCGTCTTCTTTTTTTTTCTTCTTCTTCGTTTTCTTCTTCGTATTCATCTCCGTAGTTATTTTTTCTTTTGCTTGTCTTTTTTTCGTTTTCTTCTTGCTTAGTTGTCTTCTCTTCTTCGTTTTCTTCTTCTTCATCTTCCTTTTCGTCTATTTCTTCGTATTATTATTATTTTTTTTTTTGGGGGGGGGCTTGTCTTTTACTTGTCTTCATATCTTCGTTTTCTTCTTCTTTGTTGTCGTCGTCTTCTTCATCGACTTCCTTTTCGTCCTATCATCATCATCATCATTTAACGTAATTCCATATCCCTCTTTTTTTGGGGGGGGGAGGGAAGGGGGGTCAATAGGCTTATAAATACGTCTTCTGAATAACCAATAGTAATTTCCGATTTAGAAAGACGAGGGGACACTTAGGAAGCAAAAAAAAAAAAAAAAAAAAAAAAAAAAACAACGAAAAGAATAATATGACAGGAAAAACATAAATACAGAGAAGGCACAAACAAGCAAACAAACAAACGAAAAACCGAAAAACCGAAAAGAAAATACAAGACAGAAAACCATAAATACAGAGAAAGCACAAACAAGCAAACAAACAAACAGAGCTTATAGCGAAGCGCCGCAAAGAGA